>NW_027457032.1:0-37500 GCF_040206685.1 Ascaphus truei
AGAATGTAGATTTAAATATTTGAAAAATTGTGCTAATTATTCTGCTCCATACAAAATGTTCCTAATATTTCACTATACTGAGATAGATCCCTTAATTTCCCAGCGTTCTCGTGTGGTAACGGGGGAAGGGAGCAGCGCTGATTGAGACGACCCTAGGGAGCGATTCATGGTATGTTTATCAATTTAAACTTTTACATCCTCATAACCTTTTATAAAACACAGAACAAATGCAAAGAAAGCTGCAGAATGGCCGGTGTGGGGATCAAACCCACGGCCGCGGCATTATTATCCCCACAACTGCGCTATCCAGCAAGCAAGCAACTGTATGTAGGGAAGGGGGAGAGAGGCACAGTGAGGGGAGGAGGGGATAGAGGCACAGTGAGGGGAGGAGGGGATAGAGGCACAGTGAGGGAAGGGGGGAGAGAGGCACAGTGAGGGGGGGGAGAGAGGCACAGTGAGGGGGGGGAGAGAGGCACAGTGAGGGGAGGGGGAGAGAGGCACAGTGAGGGGAGGGCCGCAGAGAGGCACAGTGAGGGGAGGGAGAGAGGCACAGTGAGGAGAAGGGAGAGAAACACAGTGAGGGGAGGGGGGAGAGGCACAGTGAGGGGAGAGAGGCACAGTGAGGGGAGGGGGGAGAGGCACAATGAGGGGAGGGGGGAGAGGCACAATGAGGGGAGGGGGGAGAGGCACAGTGAGGGGAAGGGAGAGAGGCACAGTGAGGGGAGGGGGGAGGAGGCACAGTGAGGGGAGGGGGGAGGAGGCACAGTGAGGGGGGGAGAGGCACAGTGAGGGGAGGGGGGGAGAGAGGCACAGTGAGGGGGGGGAGAGAGGCAGAGTGAGGGGGGGGAGAGAGGCAAAGTGAGGGGAGCGGGGCACAGTGAGGGGAGGGGAGAGAGGCACAGTGAGGGGAGTGGGGGAGAGGCACAGTGTGGGGAAGGAGGGGAGAGAGGCACAGTGAGGGGAGGGGGGAGAGGCACAGTGAGGGAAGGGGGAGAGAGGCACAGTGAGGGGAGGGGGGAGAGAGGCACAGTGAGGGGAGTGGGGGAGAGAGGCACAGTGAGGGGAGGGGGGAGCGAGGCACAGTGAGGGGACGGAGGGACAGAGGCACAGTGAGGGGATGGGGACAGAGTCACAGTGAGGGGAGGAGGGGAGAGAGGCACAGTGAAGGGAGGGGGGAGAGAGGCACAGTGAGAGGAGGGGCGGAGAGAGGCACAGTGAGGAGAAGGGAGAGAAGCACAGTGAGGGGAGGGGGGAGAGAGGCACAGTGAGGGGAGGGCCGGAGAGAGGCACAGTGAGGGGAGAGGGGAGAGAGGCACAGTGAGGAGAAGGGAGAGAAGCACAGTGAGGGGAGGGGGAGAGGCACAGTGAGGGGAGGGGAGAGAGACACAGTGAGGGGAGGGGGGAGATGCACAGTGAGGGGAGGGGGGAGAGGCACAGTGAGGGGAGGGGGGAGAGGCACAGTGAGGGGAAGGGGGGAGAGGCACAGTGAGGGGAAGGGGAGAGAGGCACAGTGAGGGGAAGGGGAGAGAGGCACAGTGAGGGGAAGGGGAGAGAGGCACAGTGAGGGGTAGGGGAGGGGGAGAGGCACAGTGAGGGGTGAGAGGCACAGTGAGGGGGGGGGAGAGACACAGTGAGGGGAGGGGGGAGAGAGGCACAGTGAGGGGAGTGGGGGAGAGAGGCACAGTGAGGGAGGGGAGAGAGGCACAGTGAGGGGAGGGGAGAGAGGCACAGTGAGGGGGAAGTGGGGGAGAGAGGCACAGTGAGGGGAGGGGAGAGAGGCACAGTGAGGGGAGTGGGGGAGAGAGGCACAGTGAGGGGAGAGGGGAGAGAGGCACAGTGAGGGGAGGGGGAGGAGGCACAGTGAGGGGGGGAGAGAGGCACAGTGAGGGGAGGGGGGGAGAGAGGCAAAGTGAGGGGAGCGGGGCACAGTGAGGGGAGGGGAGAGAGGCACAGTGAGGGGAGTGGGGGAGAGAGGCACAGTGAGGGGAAGGAGGGGAGAGAGGCACAGTGAGGGGAGGGGGGAGAGAGGCACAGTGAGGGGAGGGGGGAGAGAGGCACAGTAAGGGGAGGGGGGGAGCGAGGCACAGTGAGGGGATGGGGACAGAGGCACAGTGAGGGGAGGAGGGGAGAGAGGCACAGTGAAGGGAGGGGGGGAGAGAGGCACAGTGAGGGGAGGGAGGAGAGAGGCACAGAGAGGGGGGAGAAGCACAGTGAGGGGACAGGGAGAGGCACAGTGAGGGGACAGGGAGAGGCACAGTGAGGGGAGGGGGTGAGAGGCACAGTGAGGGGTGGGGGGAGAGAGGCACAGTGAGGGGGGGGATAGAGGCACAGTGAGGAGAGGGGGGAGAGAGGCGCAGCGAGGGGAGGGGGGAGAGGCACAGTGAGGGGACTGGGGGAAGGGGGTATAGAGGCAGTGAGGGGAGGGGGAGAGAGGCGCAGTGGGAGGAGGGGGAGAGAGGCGCAGTGGGGGGAGGGGAAGAGGTGCGCAGTGAGGGGAGGGGGAAAAAGAGGCACAGTGAGGGGAGGAGGAGAGAGGCACAGTGAGGGGAGTGGGGGAGAGAGGCACAGTGAGGGGAGGGGGGAGCGAGGCACAGTGAGGGGAGGGTGGGACAGAGGCACAGTGAGGGGAGGAGGGGAGAGAGGCACAGTGAGGGGACGGGGGGAGAGAGGCACAGTGAGGGGGGAGAGAGGCACAGTGAGGGGAGGGGCGGAGAGAGGCACAGTGAGGGAGGTTGGAGAGGCACAGTGAGGAGAAGGTAGAGAAGCACAGTGAGGGGAGGGGGGAGAGGCACAGTGAGGGAGAGAGGCACAGTGAGGGGAGGGGGGTGAGAGGACAGTGGAGTGAGGGGAGGGAGAGGTCACAGTGAGGGGGGAAGGGAGAGAGGCACAGTGAGGGGAGGGGGGAGGAGGCACAGTGAGGGGGGAGGAGGCACAGTGAGGGGTGAGTGAGGCACAGTGAGGGGAGGGGGGAGAGAGGCACAGTGAGGGGGGGAGAGAGGCAAAGTGAGGGGAGCGGGGCACAGTGAGGGGAGGGGAGAGAGGCACAGTGAGGGGAGAGGGGAGAGAGGCACAGTGAGGGGAGGGGGGAGGAGGCACAGTGAGGGGAGGGGGGAGGAGGCACAGTGAGGGGGGGAGAGGCACAGTGAGGGAGGGGGGGAGAGAGGCACAGTGAGGGGGGGGAGAGAGGCAGAGTGAGGGGGGGAGAGAGAGGCAAAGTGAGGGAGCGGGGCACAGTGAGGGGAGGGGAGAGAGGCACAGTGAGGGGAGTGGGGGAGAGGCACAGTGTGGGAAGGAGGGGAGAGAGGCACAGTGAGGGGAGGGGGAGAGGCACAGTGAGGAAGGGGGAGAGAGGCACAGTGAGGGGAGGGGGGAGAGAGGCACAGTGAGGGGAGTGGGGGAGAGAGGCACAGTGAGGGGAGGGGAGAGCGAGGCACAGTGAGGGGACGGAGGGGACAGAGGCACAGTGAGGGGATGGGGACAGAGGCACAGTGAGGGAGGAGGGGAGAGAGGCACAGTGAAGGGAGGGGGGGAGAGAGGCACAGTGAGAGGAGGGGCGGAGAGAGGCACAGTGAGGAGAAGGGAGAGAAGCACAGTGAGGGGAGGGGGGAGAGAGGCACAGTGAGGGGAGGGCGGAGAGAGCACAGTGAGGGGAGAGGGGAGAGAGGCACAGTGAGGAGAAGGGAGAGAAGCACAGTGAGGGGAGGGGGAGAGGCACAGTGAGGGGAGGGGAGAGAGACACAGTGAGGGGAGGGGGGAGATGCACAGTGAGGGGAGGGGGGAGAGGCACAGTGAGGGGAGGGGGGAGAGGCACAGTGAGGGGAAGGGGGGAGAGGCACAGTGAGGGGAAGGGGAGAGAGGCACAGTGAGGGGAAGGGGAGAGAGGCACAGTGAGGGGTAGGGGAGGGGGAGAGGCACAGTGAGGGGTGAGAGGCACAGTGAGGGGGGGGGAGAGACACAGTGAGGGGAGGGGGGAGAGAGGCACAGTGAGGGGAGTGGGGGAGAGAGGCACAGTGAGGGGAGGGGAGAGAGGCACAGTGAGGGGAGTGGGGGAGAGAGGCACAGTGAGGGGAGGGGAGAGAGGCACAGTGAGGGGAGTGGGGGAGAGAGGCACAGTGAGGGGAGAGGGGAGAGAGGCACAGTGAGGGGAGGGGGAGGAGGCACAGTGAGGGGGGGAGAGAGGCACAGTGAGGGGAGGGGGGAGAGAGGCAAAGTGAGGGGAGCGGGGCACAGTGAGGGGAGGGGAGAGAGGCACAGTGAGGGGAGTGGGGGAGAGAGGCACAGTGAGGGGAAGGAGGGGAGAGAGGCACAGTGAGGGGAGGGGGGAGAGAGGCACAGTGAGGGGAGTGGGGGAGAGAGGCACAGTGAGGGGAGGGGGGAGCGAGGCACAGTGAGGGGATGGGGACAGAGGCACAGTGAGGGGAGGAGGGGAGAGAGGCACAGTGAAGGGAGGGGGGGAGAGAGGCACAGTGAGGGGAGGGAGGAGAGAGGCACAGTGAGGGGGGGAGAAGCACAGTGAGGGGACAGGGAGAGGCACAGTGAGGGGACAGGGAGAGGCACAGTGAGGGAGGGGGTGAGAGGCACAGTGAGGGGAGGGGGGAGAGAGGCACAGTGAGGGGGGGGATAGAGGCACAGTGAGGAGAGGGGGGAGAGAGGCGCAGCGAGGGGAGGGGGGAGAGGCACAGTGAGGGGACTGGGGGAAGGGGGTATAGAGGCAGTGAGGGGAGGGGGAGAGAGGCGCAGTGGGAGGAGGGGGAGAGAGGCGCAGTGGGGGGAGGGGAAGAGGTGCGCAGTGAGGGGAGGGGGAAAAAGAGGCACAGTGAGGGGAGGGGGAGAGAGGCACAGTGAGGGGAGTGGGGGAGAGAGGCACAGTGAGGGGAGGGTGGGACAGAGGCACAGTGAGGGGAGGGTGGGACAGAGGGACAGTGAGGGGAGGAGGGGAGAGAGGCACAGTGAGGGGACGGGGGGAGGGGCACAGTGAGGGGGGAGAGAGGCACAGTGAGGGGAGGGGCGGAGAGAGGCACAGTGAGGGAGGTTGGAGAGGCACAGTGAGGAGAAGGTAGAGAAGCACAGTGAGGGGAGGGGGGAGAGGCACAGTGAGGGGAGAGAGGCACAGTGAGGGGAGAGAGGCACAGTGAGGGGAGGGGGGAGATGCACAGTGAGGGGAGGAGGGAGATGCACAGTGAGGGGAAGGGGAGAGAGGCACAGTGAGGGGAGGGGGGAGGAGGCACAGTGAGGGGGGAGGAGGCACAGTGAGGGGGGAGTGAGGCACAGTGAGGGGAGGGGGGAGAGAGGCACAGTGAGGGGGGGAGAGAGGCAAAGTGAGGGGAGCGGGGCACAGTGAGGGGAGGGGAGAGAGGCACAGTGAGGGGAGAGGGGAGAGAGGCACAGTGAGGGGAGGGGGGAGGAGGCACAGTGAGGGGAGGGGGGAGGAGGCACAGTGAGGGGAGGGGGGAGGACGCACAGTGAGGGGGGGAGAGGCACAGTGAGGGGAGGGGGGAGAGAGGCACAGTGAGGGGGGGGAGAGAGGCAGAGTGAGGGGGGGAGAGAGGCAAAGTGAGGAGAGCGGGGCACAGTGAGGGGAGGGGAGAGAGGCACAGTGAGGGGAGTGGGGGAGAGGCACAGTGTGGGGAAGGAGGGGAGAGAGGCACAGTGAGGGGAGGGGGGAGAGGCACAGTGAGGGAAGGGGGAGAGAGGCACAGTGAGGGGAGGGGGGAGAGAGGCACAGTGGGGGGAGTGGGGGAGAGAGGCACAGTGAGGGGAGGGGGGAGCGAGGCACAGTGAGGGGACGGAGGGACAGAGGCACAGTAAGGGGATGGGGACAGAGGCACAGTGAGGGGAGGAGGGGAGAGAGGCACAGTGAAGGGAGGGGGGGAGAGAGGCACAGTGAGAGGAGGGGCGGAGAGAGGCACAGTGAGGAGAAGGGAGAGAAGCACAGTGAGGGGAGGGGGGAGAGAGGCACAGTGAGGGGAGGGCCGGAGAGAGGCACAGTGAGGGGAGAGGGGAGAGAGGCACAGTGAGGAGAAGGGAGAGAAGCACAGTGAGGGGAGGGGGAGAGGCACAGTGAGGGGAGGGGAGAGAGACACAGTGAGGGGAGGGGGGAGATGCACAGTGAGGGGAGGGGGGAGAGGCACAGTGAGGGGAGGGGGGAGAGGCACAGTGAGGGGAAGGGGGGAGAGGCACAGTGAGGGGAAGGGGAGAGAGGCACAGTGAGGGGAAGGGGAGAGAGGCACAGTGAGGGGAAGGGGAGAGAGGCACAGTGAGGGGTAGGGGAGGGGGAGAGGCACAGTGAGGGGTGAGAGGCACAGTGAGGGGGGGGGGAGAGACACAGTGAGGGGAGGGGGGAGAGAGGCACAGTGAGGGGAGTGGGGGAGAGAGGCACAGTGAGGGGAGGGGAGAGAGGCACAGTGAGGGGAGGGGAGAGAGGCACAGTGAGGGGAGTGGGGGAGAGAGGCACAGTGAGGGGAGGGGAGAGAGGCACAGTGAGGGGAGTGGGGGAGAGAGGCACAGTGAGGGGAGAGGGGAGAGAGGCACAGTGAGGGGAGGGGGGAGGAGGCACAGTGAGGGGGGGAGAGAGGCACAGTGAGGGGAGGGGGGAGAGAGGCAAAGTGAGGGGAGCGGGGCACAGTGAGGGGAGGGGAGAGAGGCACAGTGAGGGGAGTGGGGGAGAGAGGCACAGTGAGGGGAAGGAGGGGAGAGAGGCACAGTGAGGGGAGGGGGGGAGAGAGGCACAGTGAGGGGAGTGGGGGAGAGAGGCACAGTGAGGGGAGGGGGGGAGCGAGGCACAGTGAGGGGAGGGGGGAGAGAGGCACAGTGAGGGGGGGATAGAGGCACAGTGAGGAGAGGGGGGAGAGAGGCGCAGCGAGGGGAGGGGGGAGAGGCACAGTGAGGGGACTGGGGGAAGGGGGTATAGAGGCAGTGAGGGGAGGGGGAGAGAGGCGCAGTGGGAGGAGGGGGAGAGAGGCGCAGTGGGGGGAGGGGAAGAGGTGCGCAGTGAGGGGAGGGGGAAAAAGAGGCACAGTGAGGGGAGGGGGAGAGAGGCACAGTGAGGGGAGTGGGGGAGAGAGGCACAGTGAGGGGAGGGTGGGACAGAGGCACAGTGAGGGGAGGGTGGGACAGAGGCACAGTGAGGGGAGGAGGGGAGAGAGGCACAGTGAGGGGACGGGGGGAGAGGCACAGTGAGGGGGGAGAGAGGCACAGTGAGGGGAGGGGCGGAGAGAGGCACAGTGAGGGAGGTTGGAGAGGCACAGTGAGGAGAAGGTAGAGAAGTACAGTGAGGGGAGGGGGGAGAGGCACAGTGAGGGGAGAGAGGCACAGTGAGGGGAGAGAGGCACAGTGAGGGGAGGGGGGAGATGCACAGTGAGGGGAGGAGGGAGATGCACAGTGAGGGGAAGGGGAGAGAGGCACAGTGAGGGGAGGGGGGATTAGGCACAGTGAGGGGGGAGGAGGCACAGTGAGGGGGGAGTGAGGCACAGTGAGGGGAGGGGGGAGAGAGGCACAGTGAGGGGGGGAGAGAGGCAAAGTGAGGGGAGCGGGGCACAGTGAGGGGAGGGGAGAGAGGCACAGTGAGGGGAGAGGGGAGAGAGGCACAGTGAGGGGAGGGGGGAGGAGGCACAGTGAGGGGAGGGGGGAGGAGGCACAGTGAGGGGAGGGGGGAGGACGCACAGTGAGGGGGGGAGAGGCACAGTGAGGGGAGGGGGGAGAGAGGCACAGTGAGGGGGGGGAGAGAGGCAGAGTGAGGGGGGGAGAGAGGCAAAGTGAGGAGAGCGGGGCACAGTGAGGGGAGGGGAGAGAGGCACAGTGAGGGGAGTGGGGGAGAGGCACAGTGTGGGGAAGGAGGGGAGAGAGGCACAGTGAGGGGAGGGGGGAGAGGCACAGTGAGGGAAGGGGGAGAGAGGCACAGTGAGGGGAGTGGGGAGAGAGGCACAGTGGGGGGAGTGGGGGAGAGAGGCACAGTGAGGGGAGGGGGGAGCGAGGCACAGTGAGGGGACGGAGGGACAGAGGCACAGTGAGGGGATGGGGACAGAGGCACAGTGAGGGGAGGAGGGGAGAGAGGCACAGTGAAGGGAGGGGGGGGAGAGAGGCACAGTGAGAGAAGGGGCGGAGAGAGGCACAGTGAGGAGAAGGGAGAGAAGCACAGTGAGGGGAGGGGGGAGAGAGGCACAGTGAGGGGAGGGCCGGAGAGAGGCACAGTGAGGGGAGAGGGGAGAGAGGCACAGTGAGGAGAAGGGAGAGAAGCACAGTGAGGGGAGGGGGAGAGGCACAGTGAGGGGAGGGGAGAGAGACACAGTGAGGGGAGGGGGGAGATGCACAGTGAGGGGAGGGGGGAGAGGCACAGTGAGGGGAGGGGGGAGAGGCACAGTGAGGGGAGGGGGGAGAGGCACAGTGAGGGGAAGGGGGGAGAGGCACAGTGAGGGGAAGGGGAGAGAGGCACAGTGAGGGGAAGGGGAGAGAGGCACAGTGAGGGGAAGGGGAGAGAGGCACAGTGAGGGGTAGGGGAGGGGGAGAGGCACAGTGAGGGGTGAGAGGCACAGTGAGGGGGGGGGGAGAGACACAGTGAGGGGAGGGGGGAGAGAGGCACAGTGAGGGGAGTGGGGGAGAGAGGCACAGTGAGGGGAGGGGAGAGAGGCACAGTGAGGGGAGTGGGGGAGAGAGGCACAGTGAGGGGAGGGGAGAGAGGCACAGTGAGGGGAGTGGGGGAGAGAGGCACAGTGAGGGGAGAGGGGAGAGAGGCACAGTGAGGGGAGGGGGGAGGAGGCACAGTGAGGGGGGGAGAGAGGCACAGTGAGGGGAGGGGGGAGAGAGGCAAAGTGAGGGGAGCGGGGCACAGTGAGGGGAGGGGAGAGAGGCACAGTGAGGGGAGTGGGGGAGAGAGGCACAGTGAGGGGAAGGAGGGGAGAGAGGCACAGTGAGGGGAGGGGGGAGAGAGGCACAGTGAGGGGAGGGGGGAGCGAGGCACAGTGAGGGGATGGGGACAGAGGCACAGTGAGGGGAGGAGGGGAGAGAGGCACAGTGAAGGGAGGGGGGGAGAGAGGCACAGTGAGGGGAGGGAGGAGAGAGGCACAGTGAGGGGGGGAGAAGCACAGTGAGGGGACAGGGAGAGGCACAGTGAGGGGACAGGGAGAGGCACAGTGAGGGGAGGGGTTGAGAGGCACAGTGAGGGGAGGGGGGAGAGAGGCACAGTGAGGGGGGGGATAGAGGCACAGTGAGGAGAGGGGGGAGAGAGGCGCAGCGAGGGGAGGGGGGAGAGGCACAGTGAGGGGACTGGGGGAAGGGGGTATAGAGGCAGTGAGGGGAGGGGGAGAGAGGCGCAGTGGGAGGAGGGGGAGAGAGGCGCAGTGGGGGGAGGGGAAGAGGTGCGCAGTGAGGGGAGGGGGAAAAAGAGGCACAGTGAGGGGAGGGGGAGAGAGGCACAGTGAGGGGAGTGGGGGAGAGAGGCACAGTGAGGGGAGGGTGGGACAGAGGCACAGTGAGGGGAGGGTGGGACAGAGGCACAGTGAGGGGAGGAGGGGAGAGAGGCACAGTGAGGGGACGGGGGGAGAGAGGCACAGTGAGGGGGGAGAGAGGCACAGTGAGGGGAGGGGCGGAGAGAGGCACAGTGAGGGAGGTTGGAGAGGCACAGTGAGGAGAAGGTAGAGAAGCACAGTGAGGGGAGGGGGGAGAGGCACAGTGAGGGGAGAGAGGCACAGTGAGGGGAGAGAGGCACAGTGAGGGGAGGGGGGAGATGCACAGTGAGGGGAGGAGGGAGATTCACAGTGAGGGGAAGGGGAGAGAGGCACAGTGAGGGGAGGGGGGAGGAGGCACAGTGAGGGGGGAGGAGGCACAGTGAGGGGGGAGTGAGGCACAGTGAGGGGAGGGGGGAGAGAGGCACAGTGAGGGGGGGAGAGAGGCAAAGTGAGGGGAGCGGGGCACAGTGAGGGGAGGGGAGAGAGGCACAGTGAGGGGAGAGGGGAGAGAGGCACAGTGAGGGGAGGGGGGAGGAGGCACAGTGAGGGGAGGGGGAAGGAGGCACAGTGAGGGGAGGGGGGAGGACGCACAGTGAGGGGGGGAGAGGCACAGTGAGGGGAGGGGGGAGAGAGGCACAGTGAGGGGGGGGAGAGAGGCAGAGTGAGGGGGGGAGAGAGGCAAAGTGAGGAGAGCGGGGCACAGTGAGGGGAGGGGAGAGAGGCACAGTGAGGGGAGTGGGGGAGAGGCACAGTGTGGGGAAGGACGGGAGAGAGGCACAGTGAGGGGAGGGGGGAGAGGCACAGTGAGGGGAGGGGGGAGAGAGGCACAGTGGGGGGAGTGGGGGAGAGAGGCACAGTGAGGGGAGGGGGGAGCGAGGCACAGTGAGGGGATGGAGGGACAGAGGCACAGTGAGGGGATGGGGACAGAGGCACAGTGAGGGGAGGAGGGGAGAGAGGCACAGTGAAGGGAGGGGGGGAGAGAGGCACAGTGAGAGAAGGGGCGGAGAGAGGCACAGTGAGGAGAAGGGAGAGAAGCACAGTGAGGGGAGGGGGGAGAGAGGCACAGTGAGGGGAGGGCCGGAGAGAGGCACAGTGAGGGGAGAGGGGAGAGAGGCACAGTGAGGAGAAGGGAGAGAAGCACAGTGAGGGGAGGGGGAGAGGCACAGTGAGGGGAGGGGAGAGAGACACAGTGAGGGGAGGGGGGAGATGCACAGTGAGGGGAGGGGGGAGAGGCACAGTGAGGGGAGGGGGGAGAGGCACAGTGAGGGGAGGGGGGAGAGGCACAGTGAGGGGAAGGGGGGAGAGGCACAGTGAGGGGAAGGGGAGAGAGGCACAGTGAGGGGAAGGGGAGAGAGGCACAGTGAGGGGAAGGGGAGAGAGGCACAGTGAGGGGTAGGGGAGGGGGAGAGGCACAGTGAGGGGTGAGAGGCACAGTGAGGGGGGGGGAGAGACACAGTGAGGGGAGGGGGGAGAGAGGCAGAGTGAGGGGAGTGGGGGAGAGAGGCACAGTGAGGGGAGGGGAGAGAGGCACAGTGAGGGGAGTGGGGGAGAGAGGCACAGTGAGGGGAGGGGAGAGAGGCACAGTGAGGGGAGTGGGGGAGAGAGGCACAGTGAGGGGAGAGGGGAGAGAGGCACAGTGAGGGGAGGGGGGAGGAGGCACAGTGAGGGGGGGAGAGAGGCACAGTGAGGGGAGGGGGGAGAGAGGCAAAGTGAGGGGAGCGGGGCACAGTGAGGAGAGGGGAGAGAGGCACAGTGAGGGGAGTGGGGGAGAGAGGCACAGTGAGGGGAAGGAGGGGAGAGAGGCACAGTGAGGGGAGGGGGGAGAGAGGCACAGTGAGGGGAGGGGGGAGAGAGGCACAGTGAGGGGAGTGGGGGAGAGAGGCACAGTGAGGGGAGGGGGGAGCGAGGCACAGTGAGGGGATGGGGACAGAGGCACAGTGAGGGGAGGAGGGGAGAGAGGCACAGTGAAGGGAGGGGGGGAGAGAGGCACAGTGAGAGGAGGGGCGGAGAGAGGCACAGTGAGGAGAAGGGAGAGAAGCACAGTGAGGGGAGGGGGGAGAGGGGCACAGTGAGGGGAGGGCCGGAGAGAGGCACAGTGAGGGGAGAGAGGCACAGTGAGGAGAAGGGAGAGAAGCACAGTGAGGGGAGGGGGAGAGGCACAGTGAGGGGGGAGAGGCACAGTGAGGGGAGGGGAGAGAGGCACAGTGAGGGGAGGGGGGAGAGGCACAGTGAGGGGAGGGGGAGAGGCACAGTGAGGGGAGGGGGGAGAGGCACAGTGAGGGGAAGGGAGAGGCACAGTGAGGGGAAGGGGAGAGAGGCACAGTGAGGGGAGGGGAGGGGGAGAGGCACAGTGAGGGGAGAGAGGCACAGTGAGGGGGGGGAGGCACAGTGAGGGGAGGGGGAGAGGCACAGTGAGGGGAGGGGGAGAGGCACAGTGAGGGGGGGGGAGAGACACAGTGAGGGGAGGGGGGAGAGACACAGTGAGGGGAGGGGGGAGAGAGGCACAGTGAGGGGAGTGGGGGAGAGAGGCACAGTGAGGGGAGGGGAGAGAGGCACAGTGAGGGGAGTGGGGGAGAGAGGCACAGTGAGGGGAGGGGAAAGAGGCACAGTGAGGGGAGTGGGGGAGAGAGGCACAGTGAGGGGAGTGGGGGAGAGAGGCACAGTGAGGGGAGAGGGGAGAGAGGCACAGTGAGGGGAGGGGGAAGGAGGCACAGTGAGGGGGGAGAGAGGCACAGTGAGGGGAGGGGGGAGAGAGGCACAGTGAGGGGGGGAGAGAGGCAAAGTGAGGGGAGCGGGGCACAGTGAGGGGAGGGGAGAGAGGCACAGTGAGGGGAGAGGGGAGAGAGGCGCAGTGAGGGGAGGGGGGAGGAGGCACAGTGAGGGGGGGAGAGAGGCACAGTGAGGGGAGGGGGGAGAGAGGCACAGTGAGGGGGGGAGAGAGGCAAAGTGAGGGGAGCGGGGCACAGTGAGGGGAGGGGAGAGAGGCACAGTGAGGGGAGTGGGGGAGAGGCACAGTGTGGGGAAGGAGGGGAGAGAGGCACAGTGAGGGGAGGTGGGAGAGGCACAGTGAGGGAAGGGGGGAGAGAGGCACAGTGAGGGGAGGGGGGAGAGAGGCACAGTGAGGGGAGTGGGGGAGAGAGGCACAGTGAGGGGAGGGGGGAGCGAGGCACAGTGAGGGGACGGGGGGACAGAGGCACAGTGAGGGGAGGAGGGGAGAGAGGCACAGTGAGGGGAGGGGGGAGAGAGGCACAGTGAGGTGGGGAGAGAGGCACAGTGAGGGGAGGGGCGGAGAGAGGCACAGTGAGGAGAAGGGAGAGAAGCACAGTGAGGGGAGGGGGGAGAGGCACAGTGAGGGGAGAGGTACAGTGAGGGGAGGGGGGAGAGGCACAGTGAGGGGAGGGGAGAGAGGCACAGTGAGGGGAGAGAGGCACAGTGAGGGGAGAGAGGCACAGTGAGGGGAAGGGGAGAGAGGCACAGTGAGGGGAGGGGGAGAGGCACAGTGAGGGGAGGGGGAGAGGCACAGTGAGGGGAGAGAGGCACAGTGAGGGGAGGGAGAGAGGCACAGTGAGGGGGAGAGAGGCACAGTGAAGGGAGGGAGAGAGGCACAGTGAGGGGAGGGGGAGAGTGAGGAAAGGGGGGAGAGGCACAGTGAGGGGAGGGAGAGAGGCACAGTGAGGGGAGGGGGAGAGTGAGGAAAGGGGGGAGAGGCACAGTGAGGGAATGGGGAGAGAGAGGCACAGTGAGGGGAGGGGGGAGGAATGCACAATGAGGAGGGGGAGAGAGGCACAGTGAGGGGAGGGGAGGGGAAAGAGGCACAGTGAGGGGAGGGAGAGAAGCACGGGGAGGGGAGAGGCACAGGGAGAGGGGAGCGAGGCACAGTGAGGGGAGAGGGGAGAGAGGCACAGTGAGGGGGAGAGAGGCACAGTGAAAGGAGGGGAGAGTGAGGAAAGGGGGAGAGGCACAGTGAGGGGAGGGGGAGAGAGGCACAGTGAGGGATGGAGGAGAGAGAGAGGCTCAGTGAGGGAAGGGAGGAGAGAGGCTCAGTGAGGGAAGGGAGGAGAGAGGCACAGTGAGGGGAGGGGAGGAGAGAGGCACATTGAGGGAAGGAGGAGAGAGGCACAGTGAGGGAAGGGGTGAGAGGCACAGTGAGGGGAGGGAGGAGAGAGGCACAGTGAGGGGAGGGGGAGAGAGGCGCAGCAAGGGGAGGGGGAGAGGCACAGTGAGGGGAGGGGGAAGAGGTGCGCAGTGAGGGGAGGGGGAAAAAGAGGCACAGTGAGGGGAGGGGGAGAGGGATGGGAGAGGCACAGTGAGGGGACGGGGGGAGGCACAGTGAGGGGAGGGGGAGAGGCACAGTGAGGCGAGCGGGAGAGGCACAGTGATGGGGAGAGAGAGGCACAGTGATGGGGAGAGAGAGGCACAGTGATGGGGAGAGAGAGGCACAGTGATGGGGAGAGAGAGGCACAGTGAGGGGGAGAGAGGCACAGTAAGGGAGAGAAGAAATGATTAAGGCTGTTCCTATAGTGCCGTCGATGGCGACATGACGGGTGACGACGCCGTCGCCACCGGCAAAAGTTATGTTTCGCCGGGCGGCGGCAGTGCGGGATTCCGGCAATTTGATTTGTTCAAGTGACGTGACGTGACGGCCCTTGAAAAATCTAATTTTGCTGGCTACCAGTTTCCGCAACGGCGACGTCGCTTTGTCGCCGTAGCGGGCACTATAAGTGCACGTGGCGGCAATGCTTCTGTTTTCGGGCGACGTCGCCAGTACTATATGCGCGGCCTAAGAATGTAGATTAAATATTTGAAAAATTGTGCTTATGATGGGCTTTATTTTCCTGTTATTTTCCCTGTGCTAATTATTCTACTCCATACAAAATGTTCCTAATATTTCACTATACTGAGATAAATCCCTTAATTTCCCAGCGTTCTCGTGTGGTAACGGGGGAAGGGAGCAGCGCTGATTGAGACGACTCTAGGGAGCGATTCATGGTATGTTTATCAATTTAAACTTTTACATCCTCGTAACCTTTTATAAAACACAGAACAAATGCAAAGAAAGCTGCAGAATGGCCGGTGTGGGGATCAAACCCACGGCCGCGGCATTATTATCCCCACAACTGCGCTATCCAGCAAGCAACTGTATGTAGCAAGCGAGTCAGCGCAGGAGCTGCGGGAAAGTGTTTTACCTAGTATAGAACGGCTGGCTAACCACAGCCATATATAAGTGCCACGCGCGCACGCCGGAGCAAGCGCGCCCACTATATTACGTGCCGTAGTGTATATTTACAGACAGAAAGGAACAAATAACGTTTCCGGGCGGCAGCCCTTCCGTCTGATCGCCCCTCAGTGTTACACAAATATAACAGACAGACATTTATGTAACACTGACATTCGCCCCCACCCACTTGGCGCCAAAACGCCATTAAGCAGACACCGTTCCAGGTGTGTGGAGGTCTCAAATTAGCCGGTAAGACCACGCGTGTCTGGTTGCCGGTGCTTCCGGGTTGTGACATCACGTGTCACGGCAAGGTCTGCCCCTCATAACGAGCGTCGTTGCCACGGGACCACAGGTGTATCATGCTTGTTACCATGGCAACAAAGGACGCTAGCGCACATTTATATATACAATGTAACAAACATTTAAAAGCCCATAATGAGAAATATAAGAACTGGAACCAAACTACTAGTGAAGAAGCTGGTTAAGGGATAAGAACTGAATAAACAATGTCGTGTGTGTGTGTGTGTGTGTGTGTGTGTGTGTGTGTGTTTGTGTGTGTGTGTAGACCCGGCGTTGCACGTGAGCTAAATTTCCAGCTATGAGGGGGGGGGGGGGCAGTGGAGAGGAGGGGGGGACGGACAGTGGACAGGAGGGGGGAGCGGAAGAGGCTCAGTGAGGGGGAGAGAGGCATAGTGATGGGGAGAGAGAGGCTCAGTGAGGGGGAGAGAGAGGCTCAGTAAGGGAGAGAAAAAATGATTAAGGCTGTGCCTATAGTGCCGTCGATGGCGACACGACGGGTGACGACGCCGTCGCCACCGGCGAAAGATATGTTTCGCCGGGCGGTGGCAGTGCGGGATTCCGGCAATTTGATTTGTTCAAGTGACGTGACGGCCCTTGAAAAATCTAATTTTGCCGGCTACCAGTTTCCGCAACGGCGATGTCGCTTTGTCGCCGTAGCGGGCACTATAAGTGCACGCGGCGGCAATGCTTCTGTTTTCGGGCGACGTCGCCAGTACTATATGCGTGGCCTAAGAATGTAGATTAAATATTTGAAAAATTGTGCTTATGATGGGCTTTATTTTCCTGTTATTTTCCCTGTGCTAATTATTCTGCTCCATACAAAATGTTCCTAATATTTCACTATACTGAGATAAATCCCTTAATTTCCCAGCGTTCTCGTGTGGTAACGGGGGAAGGGAGCAGCGCTGATTGAGACGACTCTAGGGAGCGATTCATGGTATGTTTATCAATTTAAACTTTTACATCCTCGTAACCTTTTATAAAACACAGAACAAATGCAAAGAAAGCTGCAGAATGGCCGGTGTGGGGATCAAACCCACGGCCGCGGCATTATTATCCCCACAACTGCGCTATCCAGCAAGCAAGCAACTGTATGTAACAAGCGAGTCAGCGCAGGAGCTGCGGGAAAGTGTTTTACTCATCACTTAGTGCGTCCCTAGTATAGAACGGCTGGCTAACCACAGCCATATATAAGTGCCATGCGCGCACGCCGGAGCAAGCGCGCCCACTATATTACGTGCCGTAGTGTATATTTACAGACAGAAAGGAACAAATAACGTTTCCGGGCGGCAGCCCTTCCGTCTCATCGCCCCTCAGTGTTACACAAATATAACAGACAGACATTTATGTAACACTGACATTCGCCCCCACCCACTTGGCGCCAAAACGCTATTAAGCAGACCCCGTTCCAGTTGTGTGGAGGTCTCAAATTAGCCGGTAAGACCACGCGTATCTGGTTGCCGGTGCTTCCGGGTTGTGACATCACGTGTCACGGCAAGGTCTGCCCCTCATAACGAGCGTCGTTGCCACGGGACCACAGGTGTATCATGCTTGTTACCATGGCAACAAAGGACGCTAGCGCACATGTATATATATACAATGTAACAGACATTTAAAAGCCCATAATGAGAAATATAAGAACTGGAACCAAACTACTAGTGAAGAAGCTGGTTAAGGGATAAGAACTGAATAAACAATGTCGTGTGTGTGTGTGTGTGTGTGTGTGTGTGTGTGTGTGTGTGTGTGTGTGTGTGTGTGTGTGTGTGTGTGTGTGTGTGTGTGTGTGTGTGTGTGTGTGTAGACCCGGCGTTGCACGTGAGCTAAATTTCCAGCTATGAGGGGGGGGGGGGGGAGAGGAGGGGGGGACGGACAGTGGACAGGAGGGGGGAGCGGGAGAGGCACAGTGATGGGGAGAGAGAGGCTCAGTAAGGGAGAGAAAAAATGATTAAGGCTGTGCCTATAGTGCCGTCGATGGCGACACGACGGGTGACGACGCCGTCGCCACCGGCGAAAGATATGTTTCGCCGGGCGGTGGCAGTGCGGGATTCCGGCAATTTGATTTGTTCACGTGACAATGTCACTATAAGTGCACGCGGCAGCAATGCTTCTGTTTTCGGCCGACGTCGCCAGTACTATAAGCGCGGCCTAAGAATGTAGATTAAATATGTGAATAATTGTGCTTATGATGGACTTTATTTTCTTGTTATTTTCCCTGTGCTAATTATTCTGCTCCATACAAAATGTTCCTAATATTTCACTATACTGCTATAAATCCCTTAATTTCCCAGCGTTCTCATGTGGTAACGGGGGAAGGGAGCAGCGCTGATTGAGACGACCCTAGGGAGCGATTCATGGTATGTTTATCAATTTAAACTTTTACATCCTCATAATCTTTTATAAAACACAGAACAAATGCAAAGAAAGCTGCAGAATGGCCGGTGTGGGGATCAAACCCACGGCCGCGGCATTATTATCCCCACAACTGCGCTATCCAGCAAGCAAGCAACTGTATGTAGCAAGCGAGTCAGCGCAGGAGCTGCGGGAAAGTATTTTACTCATCACTTAGGCTGCGGCCACGCTAGCGCTGAGCGTGCTGACCGCGCTGTGCTTGCCGAGTTTAGTTTTCACCCAGGCTTTAAAAAAAAGAAAATGGATAGAAGTGCGGCGCAACTGCGCATGTCCAATGAAAGGCTCCCGGATGACTAGTTCAACATAACTTTATTTGACACACACCAGGGCTACACCAGCATCTCCCCCTCAACGCGTTTCACCCTTACGCAGAGGGCTTCGTCTTGGAGTGGGGAGAAGTGGTGACAGCCTCTTAAATACCTAAAAGCCCGCGAAAGCGGCATTAAAACTTTAACCCCTTCAGTGCTATATGCCTGTTAGCTAATATCATGCTATTTAAAGTATTTAATGTCTGTGCAGCTCACTATAAACATATTATATGCACAGAGAGCATCTAAATTATATATTCAGACATACACAGTAGCAAAATGATAAGACTATTTGGCAGCACATTCCAGGTATATGAATAAACATAAAAAGCTGTTGCAAACACTGCAAGTGGAATATACTCAACACTAGATTCACAATAACCCAAGTTATATACCGATTAGTCAGTCATACATATAGGGGCTTCCTAATGCTTTATTTAGACATATTTGTGACTTATAGACCAGTGAATCAAGGGAAGGTAGGTGGGAAAGGGAGAGAAACAAGGGTAAAAGGGGGGGGGGGGAGAGAAGGGGGGGAAAAGAGGAGGGGGGGAGGTATGGAAGGGGGGGGGGATGAGAAGTGTGAGGGAGGGAAAGAGAGAGGGGGGGGGAGGAGGGGGGAGGGGAGGGGGAAAGGCTAAGGGAGGGACAGTGCAGAGAATAAATCAGAAATACACAATAGACGTTCTGTTCTAAAGAAGACCATAATATGTACATATCTGCATTCCACGTATAACACTCTTATATATCTCTTAAAGAAAACATCGTAGATCCCAATCCACATTAAGTCCACTGGGTTGTAATGTGTTTAATGTGTGGATCCAGTGCGCCTCCCTTTGGTGTGGGAGCTTGATTCTATCCCCTCCCCGAGGGGGGAGGACTACATGTTCTATAGCGCAACAACTGAAATTGTCCACAGAACCCAATGGACAGTTGTTAAAGTGGATTGGGACCGGATGTGTCATGTCTGAATTCTTGATGAGCCTTAAGTGTTCTAGAATGCGAATTTTTAAGGCTCTACTGGTAAGCCCCACATACTGTTTTTTTACATCCGCATTGTAACAAGTATATGACATAATTGGTCTGACATGACATAAAGGTTTTTATCTGATATTTCCGTGTTTCAAGTTTATCAGTGAAATGTTTAACTTTCTTCATTTTGGGACAAATCTTACAGTGCCCACATTTAAATGATCCAATCAATTTTGGAAAGAAAGACAGTTTATTCTGGTTAGTATTAGTAGTTTTCAGCAAACTGGGTGACAGAAGATTCCCTAGCGTAGCTGCTCTACGGAACACTATTTTGGGTCCCACACATGCCATTTTATTTAGTAAAGGGTCTAGTGAAAGTGTGGCCCAATGTTTGCGTATGATGGTTTTAATTGAGTTTGCTTGTTCGCTATAGTTTGTAATAAAGAATGGCGCTTCTGTGTTCTCGGCCTGTGTATCTATCTGGGTACTGTTGGCTGCTATGTTGGTGAGGGTATTCCTATCCATATTCAGTGCATGCTGATATGCCTGATCAAGGTCTGCACCATCGTATCCCCTCGACAGGAACCTCCTCCTCATCTCTTTCGCCCTGTGGATAAAGGCCTCCAATGTGGAGCAGTTACGGCGTAATCGCAGGAACTGCCCCTTTGGAATGCCCTTAACCAGAGGGCGTGCGTGACAACTGTTATAATGAAGTAATGAGTTCCTGGCATTCTCCTTTCTATAGATGTCTGATTGAATATTATACTCCATATCCACATATAAATTTAAATCTAGAAAGTAAATGTGGTTTTTATTATATGTGTGAGTAAATTTCAAGTTGAGAGTATTGTCTGCCAGGTATTCAAAGAACCTCAAAAGGTCTTCCTCCCCACCACTCCAGATCAAAATCAGGTCGTCAATGTAGCGTTTGTAAAACACCACATGACGCCTGAAGGGATTGGAATCTCCAAACACGTGGGACATCTCCCACCAACCCATGAACAAGTTGGCGTAGGAGGGGGCAAAGGATGTCCCCATAGCTGTCCCACGTGTTTGGAGATAATACTGCTGGTCAAAGAAAAAATAATTGTGCGTAAGTGAAAATCTAATACTGTCAAGAATAAAAACTATGTGTGCTGGCGAAAGAGTGGAAAAAAAAGAGACTTTGAAGCGCGCTCAACTTGCCCGCAGCACTCCCCGCGTGAGCTTGCGAAATAGCCAGGACACCCGGCGCTCCTGCTTGGGGAGCTGGTGACGTCACTGCTCTGCTCATACACACACACAAACGCACACACACATACACACACACACATACACACACACACATACACACACACACAAGCACACACACACGCACACGCACACACACATATATATATATATATATATACAGTGTTCGACAATCCTATACATTTACACGCCCGGGGCGGGTGGATTTAACCCCTGGGCGAGTAAATATTGGCCCAAGCAGCACACGTGTTTATTTTTTTAAATTTCCCTGCTCGCGCTGAAATTTTCCCGCTCTAGCAGCCTGAAACAAAAAAAAAAAAAAAAACTCCCCCTACCTGACTGCTGATTGGCGCGTGCTCCCAGGCTTTGTGGGCGCGCGGCCAGGCTCTATATGAGCCGGCCCCCAACGTATGGCCATTTTTTCTGGCCGGAGATCTGTTGGAGAGTACGAGCGTAAGTACTCTCCAATCCTCCATCCCCTCTGCTCCTTCCCTGCCTCCTGCAGTTCCCCCTTTCTCCCCCCAACCCCCGATACCCGCGCGTGGCTGGATATGGTAGCGTGGGTGTTCCCCCTTCTCTCCCCGGCCCCCGCTTACCCCAGCTTCCCGCGCGGGGCAGAGGTGTCCCCCCCCTTCTCCCCCCCCCCCCCGGCCTCCCCCGATCCCTGGGTGATGGTAGTGGGTGTTCCCCGGCTTCCCGCGATACCCGCGCGGGGCTGGTGATGGTAGTGGGGATGTTCCCCGCGATACCCTTGGGGGGCGGGTGATGGTAGTGGGGGGCTTCCCCACTTACCCCAGCTTCCCGCGATACCCTTGGGGGGCGGGTGATGGTAGTGGGGGTGTTCCCCGCTTACCCCGGCTTCCCGCGCCGCTTCGCCTGATCCCCGCGCGGGGCTGGAGATGGTAGCGGGGGTTTTCCCCCCTTACCTACTTTGTCTCCGCTTCTCCACTGTCCCGTGGCTGTCCGCGCAGGGCGGGAGATGGTCGCGGGGGGGGGGGGGGGGAGCGAGCGGGTCAGTGGTGGTGCTCGGTCGTGCGGCCTTTCCTCTTCTACCCCCTGTCGTGTGTGTGTGTGTGTGTGTGTGTGTGTGTGTGTGTGTGTGTGTGTGCATGTGCATGCATGGGAGAGTGTGTGTATGTGTGTGCATGCATGCATGGGAGAGTGTGTGTGTGTGTGTCACCCCAGTCAGTCACCCCGTCACGGAGGTTATTTGGACTGGGGCGCTCCCTAAATTTTGTGGCTTAAAAAGTTGTTGTAACGCCTTACTCTGTTAAAAAATGATAAAATATAAAATATGATTTTGGTGTTTGTGGTGCAAAAGGGTGTGTAGAAAAACATATACTGGCCCTTTTAGTTGATTTTGTGGTTGCTGCTTGACCTTGGAGAAGGGAATCCCGTGTCCTTCTCAGCGTGGCAGTAGTGGTGTGAAGATGGTCAGCGCGAACCTCGTGGACCTCACGGATATAGTGAATCCGGATGCAGTATTAAGACAAGAATAAAAGAATAAAACACGATATTAGTGTATCATGTCCACATTGGGGGATTGGGGGGAAAAAAAGGGGAGGGGGGGAGTGGGAAGGGGGAGTAGGGGGGTGGGGTAGGAGTGGACGGTGGTGGGATGGATGGTGGGTTCCCACTAACTAATCACAGAATACATAGAATATATGGATCCAGTGACTCACACGGGCTTGTGTGGTGTCTCTCCCTCAACGCTGACTGGTGTGGGTAAATACAGACTCATATACTGGAGTCTCAGATATACATTAAACTCACACGGCCTGATGTGAGTCCTTGCCCTCAGAGGGTAATGTCCTGTATGGATGGTGTCCTGTTGTTTCAGCAGAGTTGTCCCCCGATGGGTGTGGTGTGTGAGTGTCTCCTCTCCCCGTATCCCAAATGACCAAAAAGCAATGTGCAAACCAAAAGTCAAAATGAATTAAAAGGTCTTTAATGGGTTAACAGTGAAGACATGTGCATACACTATGCATACATGTTGTGGTGCTTAAAAGGTATAAAACAATATATGACACGATAACACAATGAACTAAACAGTATGTGATGTACTGAAGCAAACACAAAAAAGGACTCTCACACTAAACGAATATACAAAATCACTTGCCCAGCATCATCCGCTCAGAGCACTCCTGCACGATCTCCTCCTCCGTTTTTTGCTCCAACTGGCGCGTCCGGCAGCGGAACTGGAAAGGGGGATCTGAACCGGATGTCCTGCAGTGTGCTGGGTCCCTCAGTCAATGAGCTCCGGCAGGGAACTACGCGTTTCGCAATAAGCTTCGTCAGGTTCCTGCCGGATGCTCATTGTGTGCTGCATTTATAGGTGCCCCCATTAGTTTAATTGGAGAAACACCTGGATTAAGGGCATGGTTTAAATTTAGACGGTTATATCTCTTTATAGGAGCTACCTTTGGTAGCCCCTAATGTCAGGGATAGTGAGATGTGCCTGTAAATATAAATAATGGGTTAGATAAGCATATATTAAAATTAGATAAGCATATATTAAAATAAATCAATACATTATAAAAACTACATTTTAAAAAATACTTAGAGATGATCATTGTATTTGTCCTTAGAAGCATTTTAAGTTTAATAAAAACCGGTGGAAATTGGAATTTGATTGGGGTATTTGTGTGATTTGGAATCTTTTAGTTCCTCCGTGTGCAGTATTTTTAAAACCATTCTCTGTTGGTTAAAATCTTTACATATGTAATACAATAGTGCCACCATGTGGCTGGATGTGAAAATTACCTCAACACTGTCATAACCTAATGGTAAAAGTTAAGCAATCTTGGTAGTGTGGCACACATCCCTTTAAAGTAACTTAAAAATGTGCCAGAGTGTATTACAGCAAAAAATATATTTATGTGACAAAAGTTATAACGAATTACATATTTGACGGAAAAAATATAATATTATTATTATCAAGATGGTTAAAAAACCTTACTGTTTATAGCCACTACATCTGACATAAGGGTAGAACAACCTAGGCACCCAAAATCTTGGTTTCCTCATTCAGCTATCTAAAATGTACCACTCAATATCTCCGTGTTAGTTAAAAGATATTTCATTTGTAATACAATGCTGCCACCAAGTGGCCGCATATCGAAATTGCTACTTCAAAACCCTAATATTATCTCTACCACACTGTGGATAGTGCGGTATTCAGTTAAGTGTAGAGTCATTGTTTAAAATATATTGCAAAAGTATATTCCAGCGGATGACGAGAGTATATCAAATATGCATGAGCATGGGTTTACACAGACATTTGATATTAGAAAAATACTTGTATAGGTGATTTCGACGCGGAGCTCTCATGTGGTGAAAATGTTCAAAACGTATAGTCCAGATTCTTCATAACTCCTTTCTAACTTCAATTCATGTTGCAGAGGTTGTCGCGATGGTATGCATCATTTCTGGTCCTCAAGGGTTGGTTCGAGGTAGATTCATATTTGGGACGTGCGCCCTATTGGAGATTGGAGAGGAAGTGGATCAGTGTGTGTTAAAACAAAGAGGTAGATGTAAATGAAATTTAATAAAATAAAATAGTAGATGTTATAGAATAGTAGATGTTTATAAAATATTAAAAAATAAAAGTTGTTTAAAAATTGTTTACAAATGGGGGATTTGGAGCAGATTGATGGGTGTTCAGAGAAAGGCTGCAATGTCTATCTCTACATTGAGGCCTGTGGGTACCAGGCTTTTCAATTTGTAGATCCAAAACGTTTCTTTTCTTGATAGAGATGTCAGTCTGTCGCCTCCCCTCCAATGTGGGGGGACTACTTCAATGCCCCTAAATTCAAGGCCCGACGGATCTCCTTGGTGATGTAGTGCGAAATGCTTAGAGACACTATGTGTCATTAGTTTCCGTCTGATATTCCCTAGGTGTTCCAAAATACGCACCCGCAGGGGTCGACTGGTGCGCCCTACATATTAGAGTCCACAGGGGCAGTTTAAAAGGTAGACTACGAATTCTGATTTGCAATTAATGAAGCTGCCGGTTTTGAACTGTTCTCCTGTTGTATTAGAGCTGAACTGAATTGTTTCCTTACTTCCCTGTTTGCATGCTTTGCATGTATTACATCTATGGAAACCTTTGGCTGTTTGTAGCCAGTTTGAGTCCTGGCCTGTTGTTCTATTCTCCATTCTAAAGAGGCTTGGTGCTAACTTTCTTTTGATGTTATCTGCCCTTTTATAGATGACTTTCGGTTTTTCTGGGAGGTACTCTTTCAGGGTGGGGTCTCCCTGTAGGAGATGCCAGTGTTTATTCAGGATCTGTTGTATGCTTCCTGCATCCTGACTAAACTGTGTTAAGAAAGCGATGCTGAACTCTTCTTTGGGCTTAGGTGGATTAGTTTTAAGGATTTCACTACGTTCGAGCTCCCCTACTTTTCTCTTATTGCTATATCCATCTTATCGTTATCATAGTTTTTAGCAATGAAACGCTTCTTAAGAATATTGGATTGTTCCCTATAAATATGGTCATCGCTACAGTTTCTCCTAATTCGACGAAACTGTCCTGGGGGTATGTTCTTTAACCATTTTTTGTGGTGGCAGCTAGTGTTAAGTAGGTAGTTGTTACAGTCCACTTTTTTGAAGAAAGTTTTAGTCTTTAGTTTGGTGTCTTCTATGTAAATAGTAAGGTCTAAGAAGTCTACCGTGTTATTTCCTATGCAAGTTGTAAAAGCCAAGTTCCTCTCATTAGTATTAATATAGTTTAAGAAATGGTTCAAGTTTTCACTACTACCTTTCCAGATGAAAAACACATCATCGATGTATCTTCGCCATAGCACGAGATCCGCACCAAATTCATGCTCTGACCAGATGGTATCAGTCTCCCAATTGTCCATGAACAGATTGGCATAACTTGGTGCGAATTTCGTACTCATCGCTGTGCCACATTTTTGTAGGAAATATGTTCCATCAAATTTAAAAAGGTTATGCTTCAGAATAAAATTGATACTTTCTAAAATGAAGCGTCTTTGTTCTATTTTAACAGTTGGGTCTTTTGTTAATGTCCTATTGATGGCTTCAATTCCATCGTCGTGTTTTATGGATGTGTATAATGAAGTTACATCACAAGTGCAGATTTTGTAGTCATCTTGCCAAATTACCTGTTCTAATACATTAAGAATTTGCGTGGTATCTCTTAGATAGGACCGCATCTCCGCAACATATGGTTGTAGAAAACCATCTATATATTCCGATAGTCGCGACGTGAGTGAGCCTATCCCAGAGATGATGGGTCTCCCTGGTGGTGCTTTAATATCCTTATGTATTTTGGGTAAAAAATAAAATATCGGCATAACTGGGAATTTTATATTTAAATAGTCGTATTCTTTTTCATTTAGGACTCCTGTTGTACTGCCTTTGTCTAGTAGGGTGAGGAATTCTATACAGAATTCTTTATGCGGATTCGTCTTAAGACGTGCATAGGTGATGTCGTCAGATAATATCCTCTCTGCTTCTCCCTTATAATATTCAGTGTCCATAATGACAACCCCCCCCCCCCTTTGTCTGCTTGTTTGAATATGATATCCTTATCTTTCTCTAAGTTTTGCAAAGCGATTTTCTCTTTTAGTGTTAAATTGTTCTTCGTTATCTTTGTCGTACCTGAGGTCAGTTTGTCAAAGTCTTCCTGGATTTTTTGGTGGAACACTTCTAGATTATGGCCTTTTGCCCAGCTAGGATAGAATTTGGACTTGTTTTTAAGATTTGAATGTTTAAAATCACTCTCTATGTTTATGTTCGTATCATTACTTACTATCTCCCTAGTTTGTGCGTCTTTGGAAAGAATTTTTTTTTTAAGCGTAAGCTGTCTGATGTATTTGTGTGCGTCTATATACAGATTAAAACTATTCGCCTTAGCAACTGGCGCGAAATTCAGCCCCTTTTTTATAAGCTTACATTCATCTATGTTGAGTTCTTTTTTACTTAGATTAAATATATTGTTTACATCGCTGCTCTTTTCCTGTGTCCTTCTTCCTCCCCGCTTTCCTCGTGTGGTCTTTTTCTGAGTTTTGTGTTTGGTGTTTCTATTTCTTTCTGTTCTTCTACCACTAGAGTGCGATTCTGGGTGGCTATTGGTGGTGGTTTTGCTACTTGGGCCTGTTCTAAAAAATGACCTGTATGTGGTCTGGGTGATCGTTGTTCTCTCACGTGACCTTGCTCCTTATCATGTCTTTCTCTGTATGTTTGCCTCTGTTCCCTGTAAGGTGATTTGCGTTCCCGTCTTGGGCTCTGGTCCCTATATTGTTTGTGGGGTGACCGGTAGTGTCTCCTTTGGCTTTCTTCTCTCTCATAGCGTCTCTCTCTGTATTCCCGATTTGACCCATAGTGTTTGTAAGGTGATCTGTGGTCCCTATCTCTGCTCCTTTCTTTCTCATACCTGCTATCACGTTCAAGTGGTGATCTAGTTCTGTAGTTATATGTTGTTGGCTTAGCAGTGTGATACCTTTCGTGATACTCTTTTGCTTTAGAATAGTATTTATTGTCCTGCCAATGTTCTTCTCTGTTTCTATCATTTTTCTTTGCCTCGTCCCTTTTGTGGCTTCCTGTGTCTTCAATAGTGTGCGTTTTAGTTTCTTTATTCTCTCTAGGGGTTTCTAGGGCACCCGCCTCCTGCCTTCTTGGTGGAATTTGTCTAGCCTCTTTATTAAATGATACATTCTTATTGTTTTCATATTTGGGATAGTTCTTATGCCTCTCTGGATTCGTTGGATAGCTTAATGTGTTGGATCTTGAATTCTGGTTTTTATTACTATCTTCTCTACTCCTATATTCGAACATTTTCCTATCCCTTGGGGTGCTAGGTGGGACTAGTGAGATCCGTTGCCATTTGGGGTTTGACCCCACTACATAATCTTCCTCGTCTCGTCTGAATTTTTTGTTCTTTGACTCTATCAGGTTTTTTTCTATGGCGTCTATTTCATCCGCTAGTTTTCTGTCCCTACTTATGAAGGTGGGATTATCTATAGAGGTTTCTAATCTTTTCTGAATTAGTGTGACTTCTCGGTCAATTTCTATTAGTGTCTTTGTATGGTGTTTAATGATAAGTTTCATTAAAGTGAATGAACAGGCATCCATAGCTTCCTCCCATTGTACATTGTATTCTACATCTGCTAATTCAAAGGATGATTTTTTATCAAACCGTAAACCCCTAGGAATACGTTTGATGTCAATGTATTTTTCTAGGTAGACTTTGTCCCAGACCTTTTTGGTCTCCTTCTTAAGTAAATTCTCTAGTTTATCGAATTCATTATTTATTGTTTCTAAGTCTCCCATTTCCGCTGACTCAATTTCTCTCATTTTGTTCTCTATGTTGTTACTTCTAAAAATTCTTTTTGTGAAAACACTCTCCTTGATTTCGACCATATCTTCTATCTCTATGGTTGCTACTTCCATGTTGAGATTTCTAATGTGGGGTGCTGCCACCAGGATGGGATTAGAGAAGTCTGGAGGTTATTTGGACTGGGGCGCTCCCTAAATTTTGTGGCTTAAAAAGTTGTTGTAACGCCTTACTCTGTTAAAAAATGATAAAATATAAAATATGATTTTGGTGTTTGTGGTGCAAAAGGGTGTGTAGAAAAACATATACTGGCCCTTTTAGTTGATTTTGTGGTTGCTGCTTGACCTTGGAGAAGGGAATCCCGTGTCCTTCTCAGCGTGGCAGTAGTGGTGTGAAGATGGTCAGCGCGAACCTCGTGGACTTCACGGATATAGTGGATCCGGATGC
This sequence comes from Ascaphus truei, assembly GCF_040206685.1. NCBI lineage: Eukaryota > Metazoa > Chordata > Amphibia > Anura > Ascaphidae > Ascaphus > Ascaphus truei. The sequence continues at coordinate 27,628 of NW_027457032.1, forward strand.
AGTATTAAGACAAGAATAAAAGAATAAAACACGATATTAGTGTATCATGTCCACATTGGGGGATTGGGGGGAAAAAAAGGGGAGGGGGGGAGTGGGAAGGGGGAGTAGAGGGGTGGGGTAGGAGTGGACGGTTGTGGGATGGATGGTGGGTTCCCACTAACTAATCACAGAATGCATAGAATATATGGATCCAGTGACTCACACGGGCTTGTGTGGTGTCTCTCCCTCAACGCTGACTGGTGTGGGTAAATACAGACTCATATACTGGAGTCTCAGATATACATTAAACTCACACGGCCTGATGTGAGTCCTTGCCCTCAGAGGGTAATGTCCTGTATGGATGGTGTCCTGTTGTTTCAGCAGAGTTGTCCCCCGATGGGTGTGGTGTGTGAGTGTCTCCTCTCCCCGTATCCCAAATGACCAAAAAGAAATGTGCAAACCAAAAGTCAAAATGTATTAAAAGGTCTTTAATGGGTTAACCGTGAAGACATGTGCATACACTATGCATACATGTTGTGGTGCTTAAAAGGTATAAAACAATATATGACACGATAACACAATGTGATGTACTGAAGCAAACACAAAAAAGGACTCTCACACTAAACGAATATACGGGAATATAAAGGAATATCAGACGGAAACTAATGACACATAGTGTCTCTAAGCATTTCGCACTACATCACCAAGGAGATCCGTCGGGCCTTGAATTTAGGGGCATTGAAGTAGTCCCCCCACATTGGAGGGGAGGCGACAGACTGACATCTCTATCAAGAAAAGAAACGTTTTGGATCTACAAATTGAAAAGCCTGGTACCCACAGGCCTCAATGTAGAGATAGACATTGCAGCCTTTCTCTGAACACCCATCAATCTGCTCCAAATCCCCCATTTGTAAACAATTTTTAAACAACTTTTATTTTTTAATATTTTATAAACATCTACTATTCTATAACATCTACTATTTTATTTTATTAAATTTCATTTACATCTACCTCTTTGTTTTAACACACACTGATCCACTTCCTCTCCAATCTCCAATAGGGCGCACGTCCCAAATATGAATCTACCTCGAACCAACCCTTGAGGACCAGAAATGATGCATACCATCGCGACAACCTCTGCAACATGAATTGAAGTTAGAAAGGAGTTATGAAGAATCTGGACTATACGTTTTGAACATTTTGAACTTTTTCACCACATGAGAGCTCCGCGTCGAAATCACCTATACAAGTATTTTTCTAATATCAAATGTCTGTGTAAACCCATGCTCATGCATATTTGATATACTCTCGTCATCCGCTGGAATATACTTTTGCAATATATTTTAAACAATGACTCTACACTTAACTGAATACCGCACTATCCACAGTGTGGTAGAGATAATATTAGGGTTTTGAAGTAGCAATTTCGATATGCGGCCACTTGGTGGCAGCATTTGAAATATCTTTTAACTAACACGGAGATATTGAGTGGTACATTTTAGATAGCTGAATGAGGAAACCAAGATTTTGGGTGCCTAGGTTGTTCTACCCTTATGTCAGATGTAGTGGCTATAAACAGTAAGGTTTTTTAACCATCTTGATAATAATATTATATTTTTTCCGTCAAATATGTAATTCGTTATAACTTTTGTCACATAAATATATTTTTTGCTGTAATACACTCTGGCACATTTTTAAGTTACTTTAAAGGGATGTGTGCCACACTACCAAGATTGCTTAACTTTTACCATTAGGTTATGACAGTGTTGAGGTAATTTTCACATCCAGCCACATGGTGGCACTATTGTATTACATATGTAAAGATTTTAACCAACAGAGAATGGTTTTAAAAATACTGCACACGGAGGAACTAAAAGATTCCAAATCACACAAATACCCCAATCAAATTCCAATTTCCACCGTTTTTTATTAAACTTAAAATGCTTCTAAGGACAAATACAATGATCATCTCTAAGTATTTTTTAAAATGTAGTTTTTATAATGTATTGATTTATTTTAATATATGCTTATCTAATTTTAATATATGCTTATCTAACCCATTATTTATATTTACAGGCACATCTCACTATCCCTGACATTAGGGGCTTCCAAAGGTAGCTCCTATAAAGAGATATAACCATCTAAATTTAAACCATGCCCTTAATCCAGGTGTTTCTCCAATTAAACTAATGGGGGCACCTATAAATGCAGCACACAATGAGCATCCGGCAGGAACCTGACGAAGCTTATTGCGAAACGCGTAGTTCCCTGCCGGAGCTCATTGACAGAGGGACCCAGCACACTGCAGGACATCCGGTTTAGATCCCCCTTTCCGGTTCCGCTGCCGGACGCGTCAGTTGGAGCAAAAAACGGAGGAGGAGATCGTGCAGGAGTGCTCTGAGCGGATGATGCTGGGCAAGTGATTTTGTATATTCGTTTAGTGTGAGAGTCCTTTTTTGTGTTTGCTTCAGTACATCACATACTGTTTAGTTCGTTGTGTTATCGTGTCATATTGTTTTATACCTTTTAAGCACCACAACATGTATGCATAGTGTATGCACATGTCTTCACTGTTAACCCATTAAAGACCTTTTAATTCATTTTGACTTTTGGTTTGCACATTGCTTTTTGGTCATTTGGGATACGGGGAGAGGAGACACTCACACACCACACCCATCGGGGGACAACTCTGCTGAAACAACAGGACACCATCCATACAGGACATTACCCTCTGAGGGCAAGGACTCACATCAGGCCGTGTGAGTTTAATGTATATCTGAGACTCCAGTATATGAGTCTGTATTTACCCACACCAGTCAGCGTTGAGGGAGAGACACCACACAAGCCCGTGTGAGTCACTGGATCCATATATTCTATGTATTCTGTGATTAGTTAGTGGGAACCCACCATCCATCCCACCACCGTCCACTCCTACCCCACCCCCCTACTCCCCCTTCCCACTCCCCCCCTCCCCTTTTTTTCCCCCCAATCCCCCAATGTGGACATGATACACTAATATCGTGTTTTATTCTTTTATTCTTGTCTTAATACTGCATCCGGATCCACTATATCCGTGAGGTCCACGAGGTTCGCGCTGACCATCTTCACACCACTACTGCCACGCTGAGAAGGACACGGGATTCCCTTCTCCAAGGTCAAGCAGCAACCACAAAATCAACTAAAAGGGCCAGTATATGTTTTTCTACACACCCTTTTGCACCACAAACACCAAAATCATATTTTATATTTTATCATTTTTTAACAGAGTAAGGCGTTACAACAACTTTTTAAGCCACAAAATTTAGGGAGCGCCCCAGTCCAAATAACCTCCAGACTTCTCTAATCCCATCCTGGTGGCAGCACCCCACATTAGAAATCTCAACATGGAAGTAGCAACCATAGAGATAGAAGATATGGTCGAAATCAAGGGGAGTGTTTTCACAAAAAGAATTTTTAGAAGTAACAACATAGAGAACAAAATGAGAGAAATTGAGTCAGCGGAAATGGGAGACTTAGAAACAATAAATAATGAATTCGATAAACTAGAGAATTTACTTAAGAAGGAGACCAAAAAGGTCTGGGACAAAGTCTACCTAGAAAAATACATTGACATCAAACGTATTCCTAGGGGTTTACGGTTTGATAAAAAATCATCCTTTGAATTAGCAGATGTAGAATACAATGTACAATGGGAGGAAGCTATGGATGCCTGTTCATTCACTTTAATGAAACTTATCATTAAACACCATACAAAGACACTAATAGAAATTGACCGAGAAGTCACACTAATTCAGAAAAGATTAGAAACCTCTATAGATAATCCCACCTTCATAAGTAGGGACAGAAAACTAGCGGATGAAATAGACGCCATAGAAAAAAACCTGATAGAGTCAAAGAACAAAAAATTCAGACGAGACGAGGAAGATTATGTAGTGGGGTCAAACCCCAAATGGCAACGGGTCTCACTAGTCCCACCTAGCACCCCAAGGGATAGGAAAATGTTCAAATATAGGAGTAGAGAAGATAGTAATAAAAACCAGAATTCAAGATCCAACACATTAAGCTATCCAACGAATCCAGAGAGGCATAAGAACTATCCCAAATATGAAAACAATAAGAATGTATCATTTAATAAAGAGGCTAGACAAATTCCACCAAGAAGGCAGGAGGCGGGTGTCCTAGAAACCCCTAGAGAGAATAAAGAAACTAAAACGCACACTATTGAAGACACAGGAAGCCACAAAAGGGAAGAGGCAAAGAAAAATGATAGAAACAGAGAAGAACATTGGCAGGACAATAAATACTATTCTAAAGCAAAAGAGTATCACGAAAGGTATCACACTGCTAAGCCAACAACATATAACTACAGAACTAGATCACCACTTGAACGTGATAGCAGGTATGAGAAAGAAAGGAGCAGAGATAGGGACCACAGATCACCTTACAAACACTATGGGTCAAATCGGGAATACAGAGAGAGACGCTATGAGAGAGAAGAAAGCCAAAGGAGACACTACCGGTCACCCCACAAACAATATAGGGACCAGAGCCCAAGACGGGAACGCAAATCACCTTACAGGGAACAGAGGCAAACATACAGAGAAAGACATGATAAGGAGCAAGGTCACGTGAGAGAACAACGATCACCCAGACCACATACAGGTCATTTTTTAGAACAGGCCCAAGTAGCAAAACCACCACCAATAGCCACCCAGAATCGCACTCTAGTGGTAGAAGAACAGAAAGAAATAGAAACACCAAACACAAAACTCAGAAAAAGACCACACGAGGAAAGCGGGGAGGAAGAAGGACACAGGAAAAGAGCAGCGATGTAAACAATATATTTAATCTAAGTAAAAAAGAACTCAACATAGATGAATGTAAGCTTATAAAAAAGGGGCTGAATTTCGCGCCAGTTGCTAAGGCGAATAGTTTTAATCTGTATATAGACGCACACAAATACATCAGACAGCTTACGCTTAAAAAAAAAATTCTTTCCAAAGACGCACAAACTAGGGAGATAGTAAGTAATGATACGAACATAAACATAGAGAGTGATTTTAAACATTCAAATCTTAAAAACAAGTCCAAATTCTATCCTAGCTGGGCAAAAGGCCATAATCTAGAAGTGTTCCACCAAAAAATCCAGGAAGACTTTGACAAACTGACCTCAGGTACGACAAAGATAACGAAGAACAATTTAACACTAAAAGAGAAAATCGCTTTGCAAAACTTAGAGAAAGATAAGGATATCATATTCAAACAAGCAGACAAAGGGGGGGGGGGGTTGTCATTATGGACACTGAATATTATAAGGGAGAAGCAGAGAGGATATTATCTGACGACATCACCTATGCACGTCTTAAGACGAATCCGCATAAAGAATTCTGTATAGAATTCCTCACCCTACTAGACAAAGGCAGTACAACAGGAGTCCTAAATGAAAAAGAATACGACTATTTAAATATAAAATTCCCAGTTATGCCGATATTTTATTTTTTACCCAAAATACATAAGGATATTAAAGCACCACCAGGGAGACCCATCATCTCTGGGATAGGCTCACTCACGTCGCGACTATCGGAATATATAGATGGTTTTCTACAACCATATGTTGCGGAGATGCGGTCCTATCTAAGAGATACCACGCAAATTCTTAATGTATTAGAACAGGTAATTTGGCAAGATGACTACAAAATCTGCACTTGTGATGTAACTTCATTATACACATCCATAAAACACGACGATGGAATTGAAGCCATCAATAGGACATTAACAAAAGACCCAACTGTTAAAATAGAACAAAGACGCTTCATTTTAGAAAGTATCAATTTTATTCTGAAGCATAACCTTTTTAAATTTGATGGAACATATTTCCTACAAAAATGTGGCACAGCGATGAGTACGAAATTCGCACCAAGTTATGCCAATCTGTTCATGGACAATTGGGAGACTGATACCATCTGGTCAGAGCATGAATTTGGTGCGGATCTCGTGCTATGGCGAAGATACATCGATGATGTGTTTTTCATCTGGAAAGGTAGTAGTGAAAACTTGAACCATTTCTTAAACTATATTAATACTAATGAGAGGAACTTGGCTTTTACAACTTGCATAGGAAATAACACGGTAGACTTCTTAGACCTTACTATTTACATAGAAGACACCAAACTAAAGACTAAAACTTTCTTCAAAAAAGTGGACTGTAACAACTACCTACTTAACACTAGCTGCCACCACAAAAAATGGTTAAAGAACATACCCCCAGGACAGTTTCGTCGAATTAGGAGAAACTGTAGCGATGACCATATTTATAGGGAACAATCCAATATTCTTAAGAAGCGTTTCATTGCTAAAAACTATGATAACGATAAGATGGATATAGCAATAAGAGAAGTAGGGGAGCTCGAACGTATTGAAATCCTTAAAACTAATCCACCTAAACCCAAAGAAGAGTTCAGCATCGCTTTCTTAACACAGTTTAGTCAGGATGCAGGAAGCATACAACAGATCCTGAATAAACACTGGCATCTCCTACAGGGAGACCCCACCCTGAAAGAGTACCTCCCAGAAAAACCGAAAGTCATCTATAAAAGGGCAGATAACATCAAAAGAAAGTTAGCACCAAGCCTCTTTAGAATGGAGAATAGAACAACAGGCCAGGACTCAAACTGGCTACAAACAGCCAAAGGTTTCCATAGATGTAATACATGCAAAGCATGCAAACAGGGAAGTAAGGAAAAAATTCAGTTCAGCTCTAATACAACAGGAGAACAGTTCAAAACCGGCAGCTTCATTAATTGCAAATCAGAATTCGTAGTCTACCTTTTAAACTGCCCCTGTGGACTCCAATATGTAGGGCGCACCAGTCGACCCCTGCGGGTGCGTATTTTGGAACACCTAGGGAATATCAGACGGAAACTAATGACACATAGTGTCTCTAAGCATTTCGCACTACATCACCAAGGAGATCCGTCGGGCCTTGAATTTAGGGGCATTGAAGTAGTCCCCCCACATTGGAGGGGAGGCGACAGACTGACATCTCTATCAAGAAAAGAAACGTTTTGGATCTACAAATTGAAAAGCCTGGTACCCACAGGCCTCAATGTAGAGATAGACATTGCAGCCTTTCTCTGAACACCCATCAATCTGCTCCAAATCCCCCATTTGTAAACAATTTTTAAACAACTTTTATTTTTTAATATTTTATAAACATCTACTATTCTATAACATCTACTATTTTATTTTATTAAATTTCATTTACATCTACCTCTTTGTTTTAACACACACTGATCCACTTCCTCTCCAATCTCCAATAGGGCGCACGTCCCAAATATGAATCTACCTCGAACCAACCCTTGAGGACCAGAAATGATGCATACCATCGCGACAACCTCTGCAACATGAATTGAAGTTAGAAAGGAGTTATGAAGAATCTGGACTATACGTTTTGAACATTTTGAACTTTTTCACCACATGAGAGCTCCGCGTCGAAATCACCTATACAAGTGTTTTTCTAATATCAAATGTCTGTGTAAACCCATGCTCATGCATATTTGATATACTCTCGTCATCCGCTGGAATATACTTTTGCAATATATTTTAAACAATGACTCTACACTTAACTGAATACCGCACTATCCACAGTGTGGTAGAGATAATATTAGGGTTTTGAAATAGCAATTTCGATATGCGGCCACTTGGTGGCAGCATTTGAAATATCTTTTAACTAACACGGAGATATTGAGTGGTACATTTTAGATAGCTGAATGAGGAAACCAAGATTTTGGGTGCCTAGGTTGTTCTACCCTTATGTCAGATGTAGTGGCTATAAACAGTAAGGTTTTTTAACCATCTTGATAATAATAATATTATATTTTTTCCGTCAAATATGTAATTCGTTATAACTTTTGTCACATAAATATATTTTTTGCTGTAATACACTCTGGCACATTTTTAAGTTACTTTAAAGGGATGTGTGCCACACTACCAAGATTGCTTAACTTTTACCATTAGGTTATGACAGTGTTGAGGTAATTTTCACATCCAGCCACATGGTGGCACTATTGTTTTACATATGTAAAGATTTTAACCAACAGAGAATGGTTTTAAAAATACTGCACACGGAGGAACTAAAAGATTCCAAATCACACAAATACCCCAATCAAATTCCAATTTCCACCGTTTTTTATTAAACTTAAAATGCTTCTAAGGACAAATACAATGATCATCTCTAAGTATTTTTTAAAATGTAGTTTTTATAATGTATTGATTTATTTTAATATATGCTTATCTAATTTTAATATATGCTTATCTAACCCATTATTTATATTTACAGGCACATCTCACTATCCCTGACATTAGGGGCTTCCAAAGGTAGCTCCTATAAAGAGATATAACCGTCTAAATTTAAACCATGCCCTTAATCCAGGTGTTTCTCCAATTAAACTAATGGGGGCACCTATAAATGCAGCACACAATGAGCATCCGGCAGGAACCTGACAAAGCTTATTGCGAAACGCGTAGTTCCCTGCCGGAGCTCATTGACAGAGGGACCCAGCACACTGCAGGACATCCGGTTCAGATCCCCCTTTCCGGTTCCGCTGCCGGACGCGCCAGTTGGAGCAAAAAACGGAGGAGGAGATCGTGCAGGAGTGCTCTGAGCGGATGATGCTGGGCAAGTGATTTTGTATATTCGTTTAGTGTGAGAGTCCTTTTTTGTGTTTGCTTCAGTACATCATACTGTTTAGTTCATTGTGTTATCGTGTCATATATTGTTTTATACCTTTTAAGCACCACAACATGTATGCATAGTGTATGCACATGTCTTCACTGTTAACCCATTAAAGACCTTTTAATTCATTTTGACTTTTGGTTTGCACATTGCTTTTTGGTCATTTGGGATACGGGGAGAGGAGACACTCACACACCACACCCATCGGGGGACAACTCTGCTGAAACAACAGGACACCATCCATACAGGACATTACCCTCTGAGGGCAAGGACTCACATCAGGCCGTGTGAGTTTAATGTATATCTGAGACTCCAGTATATGAGTCTGTATTTACCCACACCAGTCAGCGTTGAGGGAGAGTCACCACACAAGCCCGTGTGAGTCACTGGATCCATATATTCTATGTATTCTGTGATTAGTTAGTGGGAACCCACCATCCATCCCACCACCGTCCACTCCTACCCCACCCCCCTACTCCCCCTTCCCACTCCCCCCCTCCCCTTTTTTTCCCCCCAATCCCCCAATGTGGACATGATACACTAATATCGTGTTTTATTCTTTTATTCTAGTCACCCCGTCACCCCAGTCAGTCACCCCGTCACCCCCCCCCAGTCAGCCACCCCCCCCAGTCAGTCACCCCCCCCCGAGTCCGTCATGCCTCCCCCCCCCAGTCAGTCATGCCTCCCCACCCCCAGTCAGGCCACCCCCCCCAGTCAGTCACCCCCGCCCCAGTCAGTCACCCACCCTCTCTCTCTCTCTGTGTATCACCCACCCTCTGTGTGTGTCACCCACCGTTTCTCCCCTCTGTGTCTCCCCCCTCTGTCTCTCCACTCTCTCTCCCCCCCACACTCTCTCTCACCCCCACACTCTCTCTCTCACCCCCACACTCTCTCTCCCCCCCACACTCTCTCTCCCCCCCACACTCTCTCTCCCCCCCACACTCTCTCTCCCCCCACACTCTCTCTCCCCCCCACACTCTCTCCCCCCCACACCCTCTCTCCCGCCCACACTCTCTCTCTCCCCCCCACACTCTCTCTCTCTCCCCCCACACTCTCTCTCTCTCCCCCCACACTCTCTCTCTCTCCCCCCACACTCTCTCTCTCTCCCCCCACACTCTCTCTCTCTCCCCCCCACACTCTCTCCCCCCCACTCTCTCTCT
>NW_027457032.1:42500-197073 GCF_040206685.1 Ascaphus truei
CTGGGGGCGGGACTAGGTGGCGAGTAGATTTTTTGGTTGGGCGAGTAGATTTTTGGGTGATTTGTCGAACACTGTATATATATATATATATATATATATATATATATAGCTTATTGCTGCAGCAAAGGTTATTCCCACCTTTCTCCTAGGGCAGGGATATCCAAACAATGTAATTCCAGCGCACAGCAAAAAGAGAGTCGGGTTAATAAAAAATAAAATAATTTATTTAAACCGCATTAAAAAAATAGAGGGTGCAACCTTTCAAGGATGAGTTGTGTATGTATATATATGTGTGTGTGTATGTATATACAGTATATGTGTGTGTGTATATATATACTTTTATTTTTAATTATTTTATTTTTTATTAACCCGAATCTCTTTTTGCTGTGCGCTGGAATTACATTGTTTGGATATCCCTGCCCTAGGAGAAAGGTGGGAATAACCTTTGCTGCAGCAATAAGCTTGAGAAGTATATTATTTATATTTTTTCTTACATTTTCTTTTGAAGATTTTTTGCACCATAATGTATGGCACTTTTTGTTAAACTGTTTTAATTGCTGTGTAGCACAAATCAGGAAAAATGATGTAAATATGGCAGAAACGTCGGTTCCTATTTTAATCAACCAAGTTAAGTCTACTGTAAGCTGTATATTTACCCATTTTTGGACATTAGTGGTGTCAAGTGTGGGGGTTTTGGCCCAGGATTACAGGGGTTAAACCCCATTAGGCCACCCTCTACTCTCACCTGAGAAGCAAGGGGTTAACTGGGCTGGAGTCCAGTAATGTGGTTTTGCCTTGCTTCAGCCATCCAACTGTTTATTCCCCTGTAAAAATTTATTGTTTCTGTTCCAGTGACTGCACCACACAAACACTGGAATCCATCCGGGAGGGCAAGGGTTAATAGTTGAATAGTGATTCTAGCCCTTTGTTTAAGTTACCCTCAAAGATGCCTGCCTACTAAGGAATGCGACCAAATGTTTAGGAAGCTGGAGTGGTTGGTGAGTGTTAAAACTCACACTTACAAACCATAGTATCCTGCCAGACACTCAATTTGGTAGACTGGCCAAACGCCCCTGATTTAGGAGTGGGGCTACAGAATGAGTGACCTTATTAAATATAAGAATATTATGAGATGTCCTCGGCTGAACATGCTATAAGTTACATATGTGTAAGCGGGGGGCCGAGCCGCAAATAATGATTACAGACACCTGCTGTTTAGCAGGTCCTATGAGACAGATATTAATATCTCTCTTAATTTAATATTACACTGTAATATTTAGTCTTATTGGGAGCGTCATGCGTGTCGGAATGTATTAATATGGCTCGCGTGCCAGTAAGTTTCACTGAACTGAAGTTATGACGTTATTTAGATAGGAAAAGCAGTTTTTAAACGTCCTTGGGTGGGAGGAGTTTTACTCTGAGGAAAACTGTCAACCTCACCACTGATTTATGAGAGGGGCTGGGTTTAGGTTGTGTTCAATGGGAAATAATTGTATAAGAACCAGGCTCAGCCTATGGCTATTGTCTTTCGTGTCTTGATGATTATGAAGATTGCTGTATGAACTGCCAGTCCAGATGTGACTGTTTCATCATTCCATCTTAAGTGAGTGTCCATATTTTGTCTGTCATTTGTATATCTCGTGTGTTCACCTTTTTCAAGGAATAAATTATATTTTATCATATCTAAGTCTCGTCCAGTTCAACCCAGTTATATTTTGGTGTGTATTATTAATAGCCTGTCTCAAAGCTACCGTCACAAGTGGTCAGATACTCGTGGGATGCCAATGGCTAGCTGGCCCCTTGAGCCACTAAAGGGTTAATATATCACAAAGTACTGCACCGACACACTTTATTCGAGCAAATACCCAGTATGTACCTGGCAGATACCTGGAATGCGCCGCTCCTCACCTCTGACAAGCCCCGTTGCGTTTGCCTTCCCAGCCTGGGTTCATGCCTGGCTGACGGGCGGCTGATCTGTTAAATGATAATGATTAGGATTTAATAGGCTGCAATGCTTCGCGTGTCTACCAGATGGCATAAATTCATGAATTGTAATGCAGTATATATATATATACTGTGCAGTATTGCAGCCAGTGGGAATAAAATGCTTCAATCCCTGCTTGGAAAATAACCCAATGCACTCGGGCAGAAAACAGTCACAAACCTCAATACACCCGGGTATACCCGAATTCGTGGGACTAGCCGAGCTCGAATAAAGTGTGTCGCCAGTGTACAACAAAAGTTATTTGATAAGAACAATATATGAAGAACATTGATACAGGGAGTAATGTGATTTCTATTACTGGCGTGAGGAGAAAATATTTATTTCCATTTATGAGACATAATTGTAACATGATTAATTGGGGTGTTTTTTTTGCCTTCCTCTGGGTGAATGTAACGATAACAATGTAGCTTTAATTATGTTCAGTATGTTGCACGAGTAGAATTTTATAAAGGTTCAACTCAATGAACATATATCTCTCATCCAAATCTTCTCTGATGCATTGCAATGTTACATTAATACATTTTCTCACCATAGATGTATCTTCAGCACATGACTCGTCTGTGAGCAAGAAGCAACGTAAGAAATGTCCCAAACATCAAATTACATGAGGGGTTAATGGAAATATGTTTTAAGGACTTCAACATTGCATAAGTCTGTATGAGAATTGGAACAAGATTACCAGAAACTCGGCAGAGCATTCCTATACATCAACAGCCTTTTACTAAACTTACAGACACCGCAAGACAAGGAGAGGGTTTAAAGAACAGAGACATGAACCCCTACTGTGGGACATACGGTAATGTTATACCGCAGATAATCCATACAGGGAAGAAATCCTATAACTGCTCTGAATGTGGGAAAAGCTTCAATAAGAAATATCATCTTGTTACACACCAAATAATCCACACAGGGGTGAAGCCTTATAACTGCTCTGAATGTGGGAAAAGCTTCAGTCAGAAATCAAATCTTGTTACACACCAAATAATCCACACAGGGGTGAAGCCTTATAACTGCTCTGAATGTGGGAAAAGCTTCAGTCATTAATCAGGTCTTGTTACACACCAAAGAATCCACACAGGGGTGAAGCCTTATAACTGCTCTGAATGTGGGACTAGTTTCCATGATCAATCAAGTTTTTGTAGACACCAAAGAATCCACACAGGGGAGAGACCCTATAACTGCTCTGAATGTGGGAAAAGCTTCATTAAGAAATCGCATCTTGTTACACACCAAAGAATCCACACAGGCGTGAGACTTTCTAACTGCTCTGAATGTGGGAAAAGCTTCAGTAACAAATGGCTCTTGTTACACACCAAAGAATCCACACAGATGTGAGACCTTTTAACTGCTCTGAATGTGGGAAAAGCTTCAAGCAGAAATCAATTCTTGTTACACACCAAAGAATCCACACAGGGGTGAGACCTTATAAATGCTCTGAATGTGGGAAAAGCTTCTGTCAAAAATCAAGTCTTGTTACACACCAAAGAATCCACACAGGGGAGAAGCCTTATGATTGCTCTGAATGTGGGAAAAGCTTCAGTCGGAAATCGCATCTTGTTACACACCAAAGAATCCACACAAGGGAGAGGCCCTATAACTGCTCTGAATGTGGGAAAAGCTTCAGTCGGAAATCGCATCTTGTTAGACACCAAACAATCCACACAGGGATGACACCCTATAAACTGCCCTGAATGTGGAAAAAGCTTCAGTAAGAAATCACATCTTATCTCGGGAGATCTCAGACTTCTCTGCTGTCGATGCCGGCTCCATTCTTGATCAAAATCTCACTCCTACTCTGTACTCTGAACAGTCACGACTTTGGACTCCTTCCCCCCCTCGTACATAGATACACATTCTCTACTGTTTAAAATGCATTCAATTTGTATTAATTATGGGGTATATTTTAGTGCAATTCACTAAGGCTTCTTCAGGAGTTAATGTGGGTATATCTGTCCCTACCTTCTTTATAGGCACTTCCCTGTTTCTATTGGTTCCCATAAGCGCAATCCAATTGATTGAGAAACATCTTGATGTAATATTTCTCTTCTACATTGAGTTTGTATACTATGTAACATACTTTGTGTATCTGCACTATTCTATATAGATTATAAAATATAACTTGTGTGATTATAGATAACCAGATCTGTGTCTTTAACATTCAGAGATTGGTTATATCTCTATTTAACACTTCTCTTTGCATTAAGTTTATGCTATGGATTCTGTGTTATATTGTACTACAGTATTTGGGGTTTCAGTATATTCCCACTGCTATATGTATTACTCTGTGTATTAGATTTTAAGTAAAGAATTGTGCAAATTAAGATAACCCCGATCTGTGTCTTTAATTATTAGACACATTAGACAGTGAATCTCTTTCCCCTCTATATACACTATTTGAGGGACTATATGTGTCTGATTATTTAAGATGTCTTTTTTCAACAAATGTAGTTCATCAATATTTGTTGATTTAAATTCTTTCCTTTACATTCAAATTATGAGTGATATGTGTGATTTAAGATATTCCTATCTAGGTCTTTATTTATTAGACATAAATGGACTATATATCTTTCTTTATTAAATTCAGTGTGATTTAAGATATTCCTATGTCTTTATTTATCAGACATAGATGGACTATATATCTTTCTGAGGTTCGTTACTGTATTAAATTCAGTGTGTGATTTAAGATAATCATTCTTTGTCTCTAATTAGATATGTCTTTCTATACATATACTGTATAAGTGATACTTATTCCTAATGGGGATAGTAACATTCTCTATTGAATATATTCATCCTTTCTTTAAGGGTGTAATTTCCAATAAGCTGCCACTCTTACAGTAGTTTGTGAATTAAACCAACTTTATTCTAAGTAGTGATACCATGTTAAATATGCATCAAATTGTCTGCCCTTTATTAACATGGCTGCAAAGTAACAGTATATACCCAGCGGAGTTTGTATTGATTTATATGTATGGGACAAGGAATCAGATGGTGGTTATGTTATGATATAACAGTAAATCCTTCTCCTGAATGTATACTGATTATTGTTAGGAGTACCAATTACATTTCAGTGCACAGTATTACAACTGTCACACACACGATGCACAGCTATCTCTCACTCCCTGACACACACACGATGCACAGCTATCTCTCCCTGTCACACACACACACGATGCACAGCTATCTCTCACTCCCTGACACACACACACGATGCACAACTATCTCTCACTGTCACACACACACGATGCACAGCTATTTCTCACTATCACACACACACGATGCAAAGCTATCTCTCCATGTCACACACACACGATGCACAACTATCTCTCACTGTCACACACACACACGATGAACAGTAATCTCTCACTATCACACACACGATGCACAGCTATCTCTCCATGTCACACACACACGATGCACAACTATCTCTCTCTGTCACACACACACAATGCACAGCTATCTCTCACTCCCTGACACACACACACGATGCACAGCTATCTCTCACTGTCACACACACATGATGCACAGCTATCTCTCACTGTCACACACACACACGATGCACAGCTATCTCTCACTGTCACATGCACACGATGCACAGCTATCTCTCCCTGTCACACACACACGATGCACAGCTATCACTCAATGTCACACACACGATGCACAGCTATCTCTCCCTGTCACACACACACGATACACAGCTATCTCTCCCTGTCATACACACATGATGCACAGCTATCTCTCCCTGTCACACACACACACGATGCACAGCTATCTCTCACTGTCACACACACACACGATGCACAGCTATCTTTCACTGTCACACACACGATGCACAGCTATCTCTCACTGTCACACACACATGATGCACAGCTATCTCTCACTGTCACACACACACACGATGCACAGCTATCTCTCACTGTCACATGCACACGATGCACAGCTATCTCTCCCTGTCACACACACACGATGCACAGCTATCACTCAATGTCACACACATGATGCACAGCTATCTCTCCCTGTCACACACACACGATACACAGCTATCTCTCCCTGTCATACACACATGATGCACAGCTATCTCTCCCTGTCACACACACACACGATGCACAGCTATCTCTCACTGTCACACACACACACGATGCACAGCTATCTTTCACTGTCACACACACGATGCACAGCTATCTCTCACTGTCACACACACACATGATGCACAGCTATCTCTCCCTGTCACACACACACACGATGCACAGCTATCTTTCACTGTCACACACACACGATGCACAGCTATTTCTCACTGTCACACACACACACACACGATGCACAGCTATCTCTCACTGTCACACACACACACACACACACACACGATGCACAGCTCTCTCTCACTGTCACACACACAAACGATGCACATCTATCTCACACTGTCACACACACACGATGCACAGCTATCTCACACTGTCACACACACACGATGCACAGCTCTCACTCCGCCACACACGATGCACAGCAATCTCTCCCTGTCACACACACGATGCACAGCTATCTCTCCCTGTCATACACACACGATGCACAGCTATCTCTCCCTGTCACACACACACGCTGCACAGCTATCTCTCACTGTCATACACACACGATGCACAGCTATCTCTCCCTGTCACACACACACGCTGCACAGCTATCTCTCACTGTCACACACACGATGCACAATTATCTCTCACTCCGTCACACATGAGGCACAGCTATCTCTCACTCCCTGTCACACACAAGGCACAGCTATCTCTCACTCCCTGTCACACATGAGGCACAGTTATCTCTCCCTCTCTGTAACACACGAGGCACAGTGATCTGTGCTGATTATTGAGTGACAGCTGCTCCGCCTGCAACAAAACTCGCTAATTAAAGAGAAGCATCTGGCTCAGCGGAGAGATCCTCGGCCCCTCACTCATTGCCCCGGGGGGAGGCCCGGGGTACGTCAGGCACTGCCACCTGCCAATATGTAACACCAGCATCTAATATAGAGCAGGGCCGAGTATCATTCCTGCAGGAATTCCTCTCCTGGAGACTTAACCCCTTTTGTGATATACTGTAGAGGCCATAGTCCCATTGCGTACGTTAATGCGGGGTATGCCTGTAGTTACTCAGGCCTGTTAGCTTAGTCCCATTGCGTACGTTAATGCGGGGTATGCCTGTAGTTACTCAAGCCTGTTAGCTTAGTCCCATTGCGTACGTTAATGCGGGGTATGCCTTTAGTTACTCAGGCCTGTTAGCTTAGTCCCATTGCGTACGTTAATGCGGGGAATGCCTGTAGTTACTCAAGCCTGTTAGCTTAGTCCCATTGCGTACGTTAATGCGGGGTATGCCTGTGTTACTCAGGCCTGTTAGCTTTGTCCCATTGCGTACGTTAATGCGGGGTATGCCTGTGTTACTCAGGCCTGTTAGCTTTGTCCCATTGCGTACATTAATGCGGGGTATAACTTTAGTTACTCAGGCCTGTTAGCTTAGTCCCATTGTGTACGTTAATGCGGGGTATGCCTGTAGTTACTCAGGCCTGTTAGCTTAGTCCCATTGCGTACGTTAATGCGGGGTATGCCTGTAGTTACTCAGGCCTGTTAGCTTAGTCCCATTGCGTACGTTAATGCGGGGTATGCCTGTGTTACTCAGGCCTGTTAGCCTAGTCCCATTGCGTACGTTACTGCGGGGTATGCCTGTGTTACTCAGGCCTGTTAGCTTAGTCCCATTGCGTACGTTATTGCGGGTGTGCCTGTAGTTACTCAGGCCTGAGAGAGAAAGAAGTAACCCCTGCCTCACCCCATAGTAACCCCTGCCTCACCCCATAGTAACCCCTGCCTCACCCCATAGTAACCCCTGCTTCACCCCATAGTAACCCCTGCCTCACCCCATAGTAACCCCTGCCTCACCCCATAGTAACCCCTGCCTCACCCCATAGTAACCCCTGCCTCACCCCATATTAACGCCTGCCGCACCCCATATTAACCCCTGCTTCACCCCATAGTAACCCCTGCCTCACCCCATAGTAACCCCTGCCTCACCCCTGCCTCACTGGCCTCTACAGTATATCACAAAAGGGGTTAAGTCTCCAGGAGAGGAATCCCTGCAGGAATGATACTTGGCCCTGCTCTATATTAGATGCTGGTGTTACATATTGGCAGGTGGCAGTGCCTGATGTACCCCGGCTCGCCCCCCGGGGCAATGAGTGAGGGGCCGAGGATCTCTCTGCTGAGCCAGATGCTTCTGTTTAATTAGCGAGTTTTGTTGCAGGCGGAGCAGCTGTCACTCAATAATCAGCACAGATCACTGTGCCTCGTGTGACAGGGAGGGAGAGATAACTGTGCCTCATGTGTGACAGGGAGTGAGAGATAGCTGTGCATCGTGTGTGTGTGACAGGGAGAGATAGCTGTGCATTGTGTGTGTTTCAGGGAGTGAGAGATAGCTGTGCATCGTGTGTGTGACAGGGAGAAATAGCTGTTCATCGTGTGTGTGTGACAGTGAGACATAGCTGTGCATCGTGTGTGTGTGTGTGACAGTGAGAGATAGCTGTGCATCGTGTGTGTTTCAAGGAGTGAGAGATAGCTGTGCATTGTGTGCGTGTGTCAGGGAGTGAGAGATAGCTGTGCATCGTGTGTGTGTGACAGGGAGTGAGATATAGCTGTGCCTCGTGTGTGTGTGTGTGTGTGTGACAGTGAGAGTTAGCTGTGCATCGTGTGTGTGACAGTGAGAGATAGCTGTGCATCGTGTGTGTGTGACAGGGAGAGATAGCTGTGCATCGTATGTGTGACAGTGAGAGATGCACACACGATGCACAACTATCTCTCCCTGTCACACACACACACATGATGCACAGCTATCTCTCACTGTCACACACACGATGCACAGCTATCTCTCACTCCCTGAAACACACACACGATGCACAGCTATCTCACTCCCTGACACACACACGATGCACAACTATCTCTCACTCCTTGACACACACACACACACACACACACACACACACGATGAACAGCTATCTCTCCCTGTCACACACACACGATGCACAGCTATCTCTCCTTGTCACACACAGATGATGCACAGCTATCTCTCACTCCCTGACACACACACACGATGCACAGCTATCTCTCCCTGTCTCACACACACGATGCACAGCTATCTCTCCCTGTCACACACACACGATGCACAGCTATCTCTCCCTGTCACACACACACGATGCACATCTATCTCTCCCTGTCACACACACACGATGCACAGCTAACTCTCACTGTCACACACACACGATGCACAGCTATCTATCACTCCCTGAAACACTCACACGATGCACAACTATCTCTCACTCCCTGACACACACAAGATTCACAACTATCTCTCACTCCTTGACACACACACACACGATGAACAGCTATCTCTCCCTGTCACACACACACACGATGCACAGCTATCTCTCACTGTCACACACACAATGCACAGCTATCTCTCCCTGTCACACACACATGATGCACAGCTATCTCTCCCTGTCACACACACACACACACACGATGGACAGCTATCTCTCACTGTTACACACACATGATGCACAGCTATCTCTCCCTGTCACACACACACACACACGATGCACAGCTATCTCTCACTGTCACATACACTCGATGCACAGCTATCTCTCCCTGTCACACACACACGATGCACAGCTATCACTCAATGTCACACACACACGATGCACAGCTATCTCTCCCTGTCACACACACACGATGCACAGCTAACTCTCACTGTCACACACACACGATGCACAGCTATCTATCACTCCCTGAAACACTCACACGATGCACAACTATCTCTCACTGTCACACACACACACACACACACGATGCACAGCTATCTCACTGTCACACACACACGATGCACAGCTATCTTTCACTGTCACACACACACACACACGATGCACAGCTATCTCTCACTGTCACACACACACACACGGTGCACAGCTATCTTTCAGTGTCACACACACACGATGCACAGCTATTTCTCACTGTCACACACACATGATGCACAGCTATCTCTCCCTGTCACACACACACGATGCACAGCTATCTCTCACTGTCACAAACACACACACGATGCACAGCTATCTCTCACTGTCACACACACACACACACACACACACACACACACGATGCACAGCTATCTCTCACTGTCAACACATACGATGCACAGCTATCTCTCACTGTCACACACGATGCACAGATATCTCTCCCTGTCTCACACATACAATGCACAGCTATCTCTCACTGTCTCACACACACACACGATGCACAGCTCTCTCTCACTGTCACACACACAAACGATGCACAGCTATCTCACACTGTCACACACACACACGATGCACAGCTATCTCACACTGTCACACACACACACGATGCACAGCTCTCACTCCGCCACACACGATGCACAGCTATCTCTCCCTGTCACATACACACGATGCACAGCTATCTCTCCCTGTCATACACACACGATGCACAGCTATCTCTCCCTGTCACACACACGCTGCACAGCTATCTCTCACTGTCACACACACGATGCACAATTATCTCTCACTCCCTCACACATGAGGCACAGGTATCTCTCACTCCCTGTCACACACAAGGCACAGCTATCTCTCACTCCCTGTCACACATGAGGCACAGTTATCTCTCCCTCCCTGTCACACACGAGGCACAGTGATCTGTGCTGATTATTGAGTGACAGCTGCTCCGCCTGCAACAAAACTCGCTAATTAAAGAGAAGCATCTGGCTCAGCGGAGAGATCCTCGGCCCCTCACTCATTGCCCCGGGGGGCGGCCCGGGGTACGTCAGGCACTGCCACCTGCCAATATGTAACACCAGCATCTAATATAGAGCAGGGCCGAGTATCATTCCTGCAGGAATTCCTCTCCTGGAGACTTAACCCCTTTTCTGATATACTGTAGAGGCCATAGTCCCATTGTGAACGTTAATGCGGGGTATGCCTGTGTTACTCAGGCCTGTTAGCTTAGTCCCATTGCGTACGTTAATGCGGGGTATGCCTGTGTTACTCAGGCCTGTTAGCCTAGTCCCATTGCGTACGTTACTGCGGGGTATGCCTGTGTTACTCAGGCCTGTTAGCTTAGTCCCATTGCGTACGTTAATGCGGGTGTGCCTGTAGTTACTCAGGCCTGAGAGAGAAAGAAGTAACCCCTGCCTCACCCCATAGTAACCCCTGCCTCACCCCATAGTAACCCCTGCCTCACCCCATAGTAACCCCAGCCTCACCCCATAGTAACCCCTGCCTCACACCATAGTAACCCCTGCCTCACACCATAGTAACCCCTGCCGCACCCCATAGTAACCCCTGCCTCACCCCATAGTAACCCCTGCCTCACCCCATAATAACCCCTGCCGCACCCCATAGTAACCCCTGCCTCACCCCATAGTTGCCCCTGCCTTACTCCATATTAACCCCTGCCGCACACCATATTCACCCCTGCCTCACCCCATAGTAACCCCTTCCTCACCCCATATTAACCCCTGCCTCACCCCATATTAACTCCTGCTTCACCCCATAGTAATCCCTGCCTCATCCCATAGTAAACCCTGCCTCACCCCATAGTAACCCCTGCCTCACCCCACAGTAACCCCTGCCTCACCCCATAGTAACCCCTGCCTCACCCCATAGTAACCCCTGCCTCACCCCATAGTAACTCCAGCCTCACACCATAGTAACCCCTGCCGCACCCCATAGTAACCCCTGCCTCACCCCATAGTAACCCTTGCCTCACCCCATAGTAACCCCTTCCTCACCCCATAGTAACCCTTGCCTCACCCCATATTAACCCCTGCCTCAACCCATAGTAACCCCTGCCTCACCCCATAGTAACCCCTGCCTCACCCCATATTAACTCCTGCTTCACCCCATAGTAACCCCTGCCTCACCCAATATTAACCCCGCCTCACCCCATACTAAACCCTGCCTCACCCCATATTAACCCCTGCCTCACCCCATAGTAACCCCTGCCTCACCCCATAGTAATCCCTGCCTCACCCCATAGTAACCCCTGCCTCACCCCATATTAATCCCTGCCTCACCCCATATTAATCCCTGCCTCACCCCATAGTAAACCCTGCCTCACCCCATAGTAAACCCTGCCTCCCCCCCATAGTAACCCCTGCTTCACCCCATATTAACCCCTGTTTCACCCCATATTAACCCCTGCCTCACCACATATTAACCCCTGCCTCACCACATATTAACCCCTGCCTCACACCATAGTAAACCCTGCCTCACCCCATAGTAAACCCTGCCTCACCCCATAGTAAACCATGCCTCACCCTATATCAACCCCTGCCTCACCCCATAGTAACCCCTGCCTCACCCCATATTAACCCCTGTTTCACCCCATATTAACCCCTGCCTCACCACATATTAACCCCTGCCTCACCCCATAGTAAACCCTGCCTCACCCCATAGTAAACCCTGCCTCACCCCATAGTAAACCATGCCTCACCCTATATCAACCCCTGCCTCACCCCATAGTAACCCCTGCCTCACCCCATAGTAACCCCTGCCTCACCCCATACTAAACCCTGCCTCACCCCATATTAACCCCTGCCTCACCCCATAGTAACCCCTGCCTCACCCCATAGTAAACCCTGCCTCACCCCATAGTAATCCCTGCCTCACCCCATAGTAACCCCTGCCGCACCCCATAGTAACCCCTGCCTCAACCCATAGTAACCCTTGCCTCACCCCATAGTAACCCCTGCCGCACCCCCTAGTAACCCCTGCCTCACCCCATAGTAACCCTTGCCTCACCCCATAGTAACCCCTGCCGCACCCCCTAGTAACCCCTGCCTCACCCCATAGTAACCCCTGCCTCACCCTCATAGCACTGACAGTGACGCGGCGCATTGTGTGCGTGTGTCAGGGAGTGAGAGATAGCTGTGCATCGTGTGTGTGACAGTGAGAGATAGCTGTCCATTGTGTGTGTGTGTCAGGGTGTGAGAGATAGCTATGCCTCGTGTGTTTGTGACAGTGAGAGTTAGCTGTGCATCGTGTGTGTGTGTGTGACAGTGAGAGATAGCTGTGCATCGTGTGTATGTGACAGGGAGAGATAGCTGTGTCTAGTGTGTGTGTGTGTGTGTGTGACAGTGTGAGATAGCTGTGCATCGTGTGTGTGTGACGGAGAGATAGCTGTGCATCGTATGTGTGACAGTGAGAGATGCACACACGATGCACAACTATCTCTCCCTGTCACACACACACACATGATGCACAGCTATCTCTCACTCCCTGAAACACACACACGATGCACAGCTATCTCTCACTCCCTGACACACACACGATGCACAACTATCTCTCACTCCTTGACACACACACACACACGATGCACAGATATCTGTCACTGTCACACACACACAATGCACAGCTATCTCTCCCTGTCACACACACATGATGCACAGCTATCTCTCACTCCCTGACACACACACGATGCACAGCTATCTCTCCCTGTCACACACACACGACGCACAGCTATCTCTCACTGTCACACACACACAATGCACAGCTATCTCTCACTGTCTCACACACACGATGCACAACTATCTCTCACTCCCTGACACACACACGATGCACAGCTATCTCTCCCTTTCACTCACACAATGCACAGCTATCGCTCACTGTCACACACACGATGCACAGCTATCTCTCACTCCCTGACACACACACACGATGCACAGCTATCTCTCTCTGTCACACACACACACGATGCACAGCTATCTCTCCCTGTCTCACACACACGATGCACAGCTATCTCTCCCTGTCACACACACACGATGCACAGCTATCTCTCGATGTCACACACACGATGCACATCTATCTCTCCCTATCACACACACACAATGCACAGCTAACTCTCACTGTCACACACACACAATGCACAGCTATCTATCACTCCCTGAAACACTCACACGATGCACAGCTATCTCTCACTCCCTGACACACACAAGATTCACAACTATCTCTCACTCCCTGACACACACACGATGCACAGCTATCTCTCCCTTTCACACACACACAATGCACAGCTATCTCTCCCTGTCACACACACATGATGCACAGCTATCTCTCACTCCCTGACACACACACGATGCACAGCTATCTCTCCCTGTCACACACACACAATGCACAGCTATCTCTCCCTGTCACACACACACGATGCACAGCTATCTATCACTGTCACACACACACACGATGCACAGCTATCTCTCACTGTCACACACACATGATGCACAGCTATCTCTCCCTGTCACACACACACGATGCACAGCTATCTCTCACTGTCACATACACACGATGCACATCTATCTCCCTGTCACACACACACGATGCACAGCTATCACTCAATGTCACACACACACGATGCACAGCTATCTCTCCCTGTCACACACAAGATACACAGCTATCTCTCCCTGTCATACACACATAATGCACAGCTATCTCTCCCTGTCACACACACACGATGCACAGCTATCTCTCACTGTCACACACACACACACACGATACACAGTTATCTCTCACTGTCACACACACACATGATGCACAGCTATCTTTCACTGTCACACACACACACGATGCACAGCTATCTCTCCCTGTCACACACACACGATGCACAGCTATCTTTCACTGTCACACACACACGATGAACAGCTATTTCTCACTGTCACACACACACGATGCACAGCTATCTCTCACTGTCACACACACACAATGCACAGCTATCTTTCACTGTCACACACACACGATGCACAGCTATTTCTCACTGTCACACACACATGATGCACAGCTATCTCTCCCTGTCACACACACACGATGCACAGCTATCTCTCACTGTCACACACACACACACGATGCACAGCTATCTCTCACTGTCACACACACACACACACACGATGCACAGCTATCTCTCACTGTGAACACATACGATGCACAGCTATCTCTCACTGTCACACACGATGCACAGATATCTCTCCCTGTCTCACACATACAATGCACAGCTATCTCTCCCTGTCACACACACACGATGCACAGCTATCTTTCACTGTCACACACACACGATGCACAGCTATTTCTCACTGTCACACACACACATGATGCACAGCTATCTCTCCCTGTCACACACACACGATGCACAGCTATCTCTCACTGTCACACACACACACACACGATGTACAGCTATCTCTCACTGTCACACACACACACACACACACACACACACGATGCACAGCTCTCTCTCACTGTCACACACACAAACGATGCACAGCACTCTCTCACTGTCACACACACAAACGATGCACAGCTATCTCACTGTCACACACACACGATGTACAGCTATCTCACACTGTCACACACACACGATGCACAGCTCTCACTCCACCACACACGATGCACAGCTATCTCTCCCTGTCACACACACACGATGCACAGCTATCTCTCCCTGTCATACACACACGATGCACAGCTATCTCTCCCTGTCATACACACAAGATGCACAGCTATCTTTCACTGTCACACACACACGCTGCACAGCTATCTCTCACTGTCACACACACACATGATGCACAGCTATCTCTCCCTGTCACACACACACGATGCACAGCTATCTTTCACTGTCACACACACACGATGCACAGCTATTTCTCACTCACACACACACATGATGCACAGCTATCTCTCCCTGTCACACACACACACGATGCACAGCTATCTCTCACTGTCACACACACACACACGATGCACAGCTATCTTTCACTGTCACACACACACGATGCACAGCTATTTCTCACTGTCACACACACACATGATGCACAGCTATCTCTCTCTGTCACACACACGATGCACAGCTATCTCTCACTGTCACACACACACACACAATGCACAGCTATCTCACTGTCAACACATACGATGCACAGCTATCTCTCACTGTCACACACGATGCACAGATATCTCTCCCTGTCTCACACATACAATGCACAGCTATCTCTCACTGTCTCACACACACACACACGATACACAGCTATCTTTCACTGTCACACACACACGCTGCACAGCTATTTCTCACTGTCACACACACACATGTTGCACAGCTATCTCTCCCTGTCCCACACACACGATGCACAGCTATCTCACTGTCACACACACATACACACACACACACGATGCACAGCTATCTCTCACTGTCAACACATACGATGCACAGCTATCTCTCACTGTCACACACGATGCACAGATATCTCTCCCTGTCTCACACATACAATGCACAGCTATCTCTCACTGTCTCTCACACACACACAATGCACAGCTCTCTCTCACTGTCACACACACAAACGATGCACAGCTATCTCACTGTCACACACACACGATGCACGGCTATCTCACAC
Organism: Ascaphus truei; assembly: GCF_040206685.1. Taxonomy (NCBI): domain Eukaryota; kingdom Metazoa; phylum Chordata; class Amphibia; order Anura; family Ascaphidae; genus Ascaphus; species Ascaphus truei. The sequence goes on from NW_027457032.1 coordinate 58,960, forward strand.
TGTCACACACACACGATGCACAGCTCTCACTCCGCCACACACGATGCACAGCTATCTCTCCCTGTCACACACACACACGATGCACAGCTATCTCTCCCTGTCATACACACACGATGCACAGCTATCTCTTCCTGTAAAAAACACACACGATGCACAGCTATCTTTCACTGTCACACACACACGCGATGCACAGCTATCTCTCACTGTCACACACACACATGATGCACAGCTATCTCTCCCTGTCACACACACACGATGCACAGCTATCTTTCACTGTCACACACACACGATGCACAGCTATTTCTCACTGTCACACACACACATGTTGCACAGCTATCTCTCCCTGTCACACACACACGATGCACAGCTATCTCTCACTGTCACACACACACACACGATGCACAGCTATCTCTCACTCTCACACACACACACACACGATGCACAGCTATCTCTCACTGTCACACACGATGCACAGATATCTCTCCCTGTCTCACACATACAATGCACAGCTATCTCTCACTGTCTCACACACACACACACGATACACAGCTATCTCTCACTGTCACACACACACACACACGATGCAAAGCTATCTCTCACTGTCAACACATACGATGCACAGCTATCTCTCACTGTCACACACGATGCACAGCTATCTCTCACTGTCTCACACACACACACACGATGCACAGCTATCTTTCACTGTCACACACACTCGATGCACAGCTATTTCTCACTGTCACACACACACGATGCACAGCTATCTCTCCCTGTCACACACACACGATGCACAGCTATCTCTCACTGTCACACACACACGATGCACAGCTTTCTCTCACTGTCACACACACACACACACACACACACGATGCACAGCTATCTCTCACTGTCAACACATACGATTCACAGCTATCTCTCACTGTCACACACGATGCACAGCTATCTCTCACTGTCTCACACACACACACACGATGCACAGCTTTCTCTCACTGTCACACACACAAACGATGCACAGCTCTCTCTCACTGTCACACACACAAACGATGCACAGCTATCTCACTGTCACACACACACGATGCACAGCTATCTCACACTGTCACACACACACGATGCACAGCTCTCACTCCGCCACACACGATGCACAGCTATCTCTCCCTGTCACACACACACACGATGCACAGCTATTTCTCCCTGTCATACACACACGATGCACAGCTATCTTTCACTGTCACACACACACACACGATGCACAGCTATCTCTCCCTGTCACACACACACATGATGCACAGCTATCTCTCCCTGTCACACACACACGATGCACAGCTATCTTTCACTGTCACACACACACGATGCACAGCTATCTCTCACTGTCACACACACACACACACACACGATGCACAGCTATCTCTCACTGTCAACACATACGATGCACAGCTATCTCTCACTGTCACACACACGATGCCCAGCTATCTCTCACTCCCTGTCACACACAAGGCACAGCTATCTCTCACTCCCTGTCACACATGAGGCACAGTTATCTCTCCCTCCCTGTCACACACGAGGCACAGTGATCTGTGCTGATTATTGAGTGACAGCTGCTCAGCCTGCAACAAAACTCGCTAATTAAAGAGAAGCATCTGGCTCAGCGGAGAGATCCTCGGCCCCTCACTCATTGCCCCGGGGGGCGGCCTGGGGTACGTCAGGCACTGCAATCTGCCAATATTGTATTGTATTGTATGTCTTTATTTATATAGCGCCATTAGTGTACATAGCGCTTCACAGCAGTAATACATGTGGTAATCCAATAAATAACAGATAATATAAATAACAGATCATGGGAATAAGTGCTTTAGACATTAAGGAAGAGGAGTCCCTGCTCCGAGGAGCTTACAGTCTAATTGGTAGGTAGGGAGAACGTACAGAGACAGTAGGAGGGAGTTCTGGTAAGTGCATCTGCAGGGGGCCAAGCTTTATGTGCCATGTGTTCAGAATAGCCACAGTCCTATTCATATGCTTCTTTAAGCAAGTGTGTCTTAAGGTGGGTCTTAAAGGTGGATAGAGAGGGTGCTAGTCGGGTACTGAGGGGAAGGGCATTCCAGAGGTGAGGGGCAGTCAATGAAAAAGGTTTAAGGCGGGAGAGGGCTTTAGATACAAAGGGGGTAGAAAGAAGACATCCTTGAGAAGAACGCAAGAGTCTGGATGGTGCATAGCGAGAAATTAGGGCTGAGATGTAAGGAGGGGCAGAAGAGTGTAAAGCTTTAAAAGTGAGGAGAAGAATGGAGTGTGAGATGCGGGATTTGATCGGAAGCCAGGAGAGGGATTTCATGAGGGGAGATGCTGAGACAGATCTAGGAAAGAGTAGAGTGATTCTGGCAGCAGCGTTAAGGATAGATTGTAGGGGAGACAGGTGAGAGGCAGGAAGGCCGGACAGCAGGAGGTTACAGTAATCAAGACGGGAGAGAATGAGGGTCTGAGTCAGAGTTTTAGCAGTCGAGCAACAGAGGAAAGGGCGTATCTTTGTTATATTGCGGAGGAAAAAGCGACAGGTTTTAGAAATGTTTTGAATGTGAGGGGCAAATGTGAGAGAGGAGTCGAGTGTGACCCCAAGGCAGCGTGCTTGGGCTACTGGGTGAATGATCGTAGTTCCAACAGTAATGTGGAAGGAGGTAGTAGGGCCAGGTTTGGGAGGAAGTATGAGGAGCTCTGTTTTAGCCATGTTGAGTTTAAGGCGGCGGAGGGCCATCCAGGATGATATAGCAGAGAGACATTCAGAAACTTTGGTTTGTACAGTAGGTGTAAGGTCGGGTGTTGAGAAATATATTTGTGTGTCGTCAGCATAGAGGTGATAATTAAACCCAAAAGATGTTATTAGGTCACCTAGAGAGAGTGTATACAGAGAAAAGAGAAGAGGTCCCAGGACAGAGCCCTGGGGTACCCCCACAGAGAGATCAATAGAGGAGGAGGAGGTATTAGCAGAAGAGACACTGAAAGTACGATGGGAGAGGTAGGATGAGATCCAGGATAGAGCTTTGTTCCGAATACCAAGAGTATGGAGAATGTGAAGGAGAAGAGGGTGGTCCACGGTGTCAAATGCTGCAGAGAGGTCGAGTAATATGAGCAGAGTGTAATGACCTCTGTCTTTGGCAGCATGGAGGTCGTCAGTTATTTTAGTGAGGGCTGTTTCCGTGGAGTGAGCAGTACGGAAGCCAGATTGTAGAGGGTCTAGGAGAGAATAGGTGTTGAGAAAATGGAGCAAGCGAGCGAATACAAGACGTTCAAGGAGTTTAGAGGCAAAAGGCAGGAGGGAGACAGGCCGATAGTTAGAAAGACAGGTAGGGTCAAGCTTGCTGTTTTTGAGTAATGGTATGACTGTTGCATGTTTGAAGGAGGATGGAAAGGTTCCAGAGCAGAGGGAGGAGTTAAAAATGTGCGTGAGCGTAGGGATTATAGTAGGAGCAAGAGGTTTTAGGAGATGGGAGGGAATGGGGTCAAGAGGGCAAGTGGTAGAGGGAGAAGAGGCGATCAACAGCGACACATCCTCCTCTGAGACAGTGGAAAAAGAGTCAAGGAAGGCAGGAGGAGAGTTAGGAAGAGGTGTAGGATGGGAGGAAGAAACAGAGGGGATGTTCTGACGTATGGATTCCACCTTTTCCTTAAAATAGTCAGCAAAGTCCTGAGCGGAGATGGAGGAAGGAGAGGCAGCGGAGGGTGGTTTGAGTAGAGTATCAAAGACAGAGAACAGTCGGCGTGGGTTAGACTTGTGCATGTTGATTAGTGAAGAAAAGTAGGCTTGTTTAGCTTGCGAGAGGGCAGAGTTGAAACAGGATAGCATAAATTTGTAGTGAAGGAAGTCTGCGAGAGTATGAGATTTCCTCCAGAGGCGTTCAGAGGAACGAGTGGAGGAACGCAGCATGCGCGTGTGGGAATTTAACCAGGGTCTAGGGTTAAAAGGGCGAGTGCGGCAGAGAGAAAGCGGGGCATGTAGATCAAGAGGAGGACAAGGCAGAGTTGTAGTTCCTGACCAGTTTGTCAGGGTCTGTAGCAGATCTGAGAGAGGAGAGGGAGGAGTGTAACGTGGACTCAAAGTCAGGTAAGTGAATAGAGCGCAGGTTTCTGCAGAACCGGGGTGTAGATGGAGGTGGAGAAGTTGAGAAGCGAGATAGAGAGAATGAGATGAGGTGATGGTCAGAGAGAGGAAAAGGGGAAATGGAGAAATCAGAGAGAGAGAAGTTTTTAGTGAAAACCAGGTCTAAGTAGTGGCCATCCTTGTGGGTGCTGGCTGCAGTCCACTGTTGAAGGCCAAAAGAAGAGGTTAGAGAAAGAAAGCGGGAAGCCCAAGGGAGAGAGGGGTCATCAATGTGGCAATTGAAGTCCCCAAGGAGAAGAACAGGGGAGTCTGAGGAGAGGAAGAAAGAGAGCCAGGATTCAAAGTGAGAGAGAAAGGCAGAAGGGGGATGAGTAGAGGTAGGTGGGCGATACATGACCGCCACATGAACAGGGAGAGGAGAGAAGATCTGGACAGTGTGAACCTCAAAGGAGGGAAAGGCAAGAGAGGGGGGAATAGGAATAGTTCGGTAACGGCAGAGAGAGGAGAGCAGGAGCCCCACACCTCCACCCCTGCCATCAAGGCGCGGAGTGTGGGAGAAGGAAAGGCCACCATAAGAGAGGGCAGCTTCCAGAGCAGAGTCAGACTGAGTGAGCCAGGTCTCAGTTATAGCAAAGAGAAGCAGGGATTGAGAGAGAAAGAAGTCATGCACAGAGAGGAACTTGTTAGAGAGGGAGCGAGCATTCCAAAGGGCACAGGAGAAAGGGAGAGAGGAGGGAGAGTGGCAGGGGATGGGTATGAGGTTGGAGGGGTTAACACCAGAAGGAGTAGAAGTTGTATGTGGGAGGCGAGGACGAGAGCAAGTAGAAATAAGGCAGGGACCAGGATTGGGAGAGATATCCCCAGAAGCAAGGAGGAGAAGCATGGATAGAAAGAGGATGTGTGAGGATGATTTGTAGGGGTGTGTTTTAGTGCAGGAGGTATAGCTGTGTGGTGACAGAGGACGCAGGTAAGAAAGGAGTTCATGTGAACTGAGAAGTGGGGAAGAAAGGAGAGATGGAGATATATGAATAGAGTTAGAGACATAAGGAGACTGGTGGAAGGAAGTGCATAATTTGAAAATAAGTGCGGTTGCAACAAATATAAAAAATAAAGGCGGCATCACAGCAATAGTTAAGTGTTGAGATGTGCAGTCTTAGATAGATGATATCCTCTTTTCCAACGTAGATCAAAAGCAGGAATCAGAAGCAGTAGGTGATGTCCACTTTTCCACTTCTTTTTAAACTTCATAAATACTTGAAACATATATACTTAAAAGCATATCTGCTTAGAAGCATGGCTGCTAGCAGCAATGGCTGTTAGGAGTTTACTTATATACTTTTAGAAAGTCACCTGGTTGGCACAACAAACTTAATTAACACATGTGAGGGTAGTTAAAGCAAATGGTTTTTCTAAGGTGGGTGTTGCCTTGCCTTGCCTTGCCTTGCACAAGTGTGAAAGCTGAATTAAATTAAGACAGTAGGGGGATGATTTACAGACAGACAATTGGAATATGTTTTTACCTAAATAGAACTAAATACACAGCATGGGAGGATATCAGGATAGACAGACAATTGGAATATGTTTTTACCTAAATAGAACTAAATACACAGCATGGGAGGATATCAGGATAGACAGACAATTGGAATATGTTTTTACCTAAATAGAACTAAATACACAGCATGGGAGGATATCAGGATAGACAGACAATTGGAATATGTTTTTACCTAAATAGAACTAAATACACAGCATGGGAGGATATCAGGATAGACAGACAATTGGAATATGTTTTTACCTGAGGAAAGAGAAGAGATGAGTGAGTGATTCAATAGTCTTCCTTCCTTTTTAAACTTCATAAATACTTGAAACATATATACTTAAAAGCATATCTGCTTAGAAGCATGGCTGCTAGCAGCAATGGCTGTTAGGAGTTTACAATATGTAACACCAGCATCTAATATAGAGCAGGGCCGAGTATCATTCCTGCAGGAATTCCTCTCCTGGAGACTTAACCCCTTTTGTGATATACTGTAGAGGCCATAGTCCCATTGTGAACGTTAATGCGGGGTATGCCTGTGTAACTCAGGCCTGTTAGCTTAGTCCCATTGCGTACGTTAATGCAGGGTATGCCTGTAGTTACTCAGGCCTGTTAGCTTAGTCCCATTGCGTACGTTAATGCGGGGAATGCCTTTAGTTACTCAGGCCTATTAGATTGTCCCATTGCGTACGTTAATGCGGGGTATGCCTGTGTTACTCAAGCCTGTTAGCTTAGTCCCATTGCGTACGTTAATGCGGGTGTGCCTGTAGTTACTCAGGCCTGAGAGAGAAAGAAGTAACCCCTGCCTCACCACATAGTAACCCCTGCCTCACCCCATAGTAACCCCTGCCTCACCCCATAGTAACCCCAGCCTCACCCCATAGTAACCCCTGCCGCACCCCATAGTAACCCCTGCCTCACCCCCATAGTAAACCCTGCCTCACCCCATAGTAAACCCTGCCTCACCACATAGTAACCCCTGCCTCACCCCATAGTAAACCCTGCCTCACCCCATAGTAACCCCTGCATCACCCCATAGTAACTCCAGCCTCACACCATAGTAACCCCTGCCGCACCCCATAGTAACCCCTGCCTCACCCCATAGTAACCCTTGCCTCACACCATAGTAACCCGTGACGCACCCCCTAGTAACCCCTGCCTCACCCCATAGTAACCCTTGCCTCACCCCATATTAACCCCTGCCGCACCCCATAGTAACCCCTGCCTCACCCCATAGTAACCCCTGCCTCACCCTCATAGCACTGACAGTGACGCGGCGCATTGTGTGCGTGTGTCAGGGAGTGAGAGATAGCTGTGCATCGTGTGTGTGACTGAGAGATAGCTGTCCATTGTGTGTGTGTGTCAGGGAGTGAGAGATAGCTGTGCCTCGTGTGTTTGTGACAGTGAGAGTTAGCTGTGCATCGTGTGTGTGTGTGTGTGACAGTGAGAGATAGCTGTGCATCGTGTGTATGTGACAGGGAGAGATAGCTGTGCCTAGTGTGTGTGTGACAGTGTGAGATAGCTGTGCATCGTGTGTGTGTGACAGGGAGAGATAGCTGTGCATCGTATGTGTGACAGTGAGAGATGCACACACGATGCACAACTATCTCTCCCTGTCACACACACACACATGATGCACAGCTATCTCTCACTGTCACACACACACGATGCAAAGCTATCTCTCACTCCCTGAAACACACACACGATGCACAGCTATCTCTCACTCCCTGACACACACACGATGCACAACTATCTCTCACTCCTTGACACACACACACACACACACACACACACACACACACACACACACACACACACACACACACACACACACACACACACACACACACACGATGAACAGCTATCTCTCCCTGTCACACACACACGATGCACAGATATCTCTCACTGTCACACACACACAATGCACAGCTATCTCTCCCTGTCACACACACATGATGCACAGCTATCTCTCACTCCCTGACACACACACGATGCACAGCTATCTCTCCCTGTCACACACACACGATGCACAGCTGTCTCTCACTGTCACACACACACAATGCACAGCTCTCTCACTGTCTCACACACACGATGCACAACTATCTCTCACTCCCTGACACACACACGATGCACAGCTATCTCTCCCTTTCACACACACAATGCACAGCTATCTCTCCCTGTCACACACACGATGCACAGCTATCTCTCACCCCCTGACACACACACACGATGCACAGCTATCTCTCTCTGTCACACACACACGATGCACAGCTATCTCTCCCTGTCTCACACACACGATGCACAGCTATCTCTCCCTGTCACACACACACGATGCACAGCTATCTCTCCCTGTCACACACACGATGCACATCTATCTCTCCCTGTCACACACACACGATGCACAGCTAACTCTCACTGTCACACTCACACGATGCACAGCTATCTCTCACTGTCACACACACACATGATGCACAGCTATCTCTCCCTGTCACACACACACGATGCACAGCTATCTTTCACTGTCACACACACACGATGCACAGCTATTTCTCACTGTCACACACACACATGATGCACAGCTATCTCTCCCTGTCACACACACACGATGCACAGCTATCTCTCACTGTCACACACATACACACGATGCACAGCTATCTCTCAGTCACACACACACACACACAGACACACACACACACACACACACACACACACACACACACACACACACACACACACACACACACACACACACACACACACACACACACACACACACACACACACACACACACACAGCTATCTCTCACTGTCAACACATACGATGCACAGCTATCTCTCACTGTCACACACGATGCACAGATATCTCTCCCTGTCTCACACATACAATGCACAGCTATCTCTCACTGTCACACACACAAACGATGCACAGCTCTCTCTCACTGTCACACACACAAACGATGCACAGCTATCTCACACTGTCACACACACACGATGCACAGCTCTCACTCCGCCACACACGATGCACAGCTATCTCTCCCTGTCACACACACACGATGCACAGCTATCTCTCCCTGTCATACACACACGATGCACAGCTATCTCTTCCTGTAAAAAACACACACGATGCACAGCTATCTTTCACTGTGACACACACACACGATGCACAGCTATCTCTCACTGTCACACACACACATGATGCACAGCTATCTCTCCCTGTCACACACACACAATGCACAGCTATCTTTCACTGTCACACACACACGATGCACAGCTATTTCTCACTGTCACACACACACATGATGCACAGCTATCTCTCCCTCTCACACACACACGATGCACAGCTATCTCTCACTGTCACACACACACACGATGCACAGCTATCTTTCACTGTCACACACACACGATGCACAGCTATTTCTCACTGTCACACACACACATGATGCACAGCTATCTCTCCCTGTCACACACACACACACACACACACGATGCACAGCTATCTCTCACTGTCACACACACACACACACACACACGATGCACAGCTATCTCACTGTCACACACACACACGATGCACAGCTATCTCTCACTGTCAACACATACAATGCACAGCTATCTCTCACTGTCTCACACACACACGATGCACAGCTATCTTTCACTGTCACACACACTCGATGCACAGCTATTTCTCACTGTCACACACACACATGATGCACAGCTATCTCTCCCTGTCACACACACACGATGCACAGCTATCTCTCACTGTCACACTCACACACACACACACACACACACACACACACACACACACACACACACACACACACACACACACACACACACACACACACACACACACACACACACACACACACACACACACACACGATGCACAGCTTTCTCTCACTGTCACACACACACACACACGATGCACAGCTATCTCTCACTGTCAACACATACGATGCACAGCTATCTCTCACTGTCACACACGATGCACAGATATCTCTCCCTGTCTCACACATACAATGCACAGCTATCTCTCACTGTCTCACACACACACACGATGCACAGCTCTCTCTCACTGTCACACACACAAACGATGCACAGCTCTCTCTCACTGTCACACACACAAACGATGCACAGCTATCTCACTGTCACACACACACGATGCACAGCTCTCACTCCGCCACACACGATGCACAGCTATCTCTCCCTGTCACACACACACGATGCACAGCTATCTCTCCCTGTCATACACACACGATGCACAGCTATCTTTCACTGTCACACACACACACGATGCACAGCTATCTCTCCCTGTCACACACACACATGATGCACAGCTATCTCTCCCTGTCACACAAACACGATGCACAGCTATCTCTCCCTGTCTCACACACACGATGCACAGCTATCTCTCCCTGTCACACACACACGATGCACAGCTATCTCTCCCTGTCACACACACGATGCACATCTATCTCTCCCTGTCACACACACACGATGCACAGCTAACTCTCACTGTCACACTCACACGATGCACAGCTATCTATCACTCCCTGAAACACTCACACGATGCACAGCTATCTATCACTCCCTGACACACACAGGATTCACAACTATCTCTCACTCCTTGACACACACACACACACGATGAACAGCTATCTCTCCCTGTCACACACACACGATGCACAGCTATCTCTCACTGTCACACACACAATGCACAGCTATCTCTCCCTGTCACACACACATGATGCACAGCTATCTCTCACTCCCTGACACACACACGATGCACAGCTATCTCTCCCTGTCACACACACACAATGCACAGCTATCTCTCCCTGTCACACACACACGATGCACAGCTATCTATCACTGTCACACACACACGATGCACAGCTATCTCTCACTGTCACACACACATGATGCACAGCTATCTCTCCCTGTCACACACACACATGATGCACAGCTATCTCTCACTGTCACATACACACGATGCACAGCTATCTCCCTGTCACACACACACGATGCACAGCTATCACTCAATGTCACACACACACGATGCACAGCTATCTCTCCCTGTCACACACACACGATACCCAGCTATCTCTCCCTGTCATACAAACATGATGCACAGCTATCTCTCCCTGTCACACACACACGATGCACAGCTATCTTTCACTGTCACACACACACACGATGCACAGCTATCTTTCACTGTCACACACACACACGATGCACAGCTATCTCTCACTGTCACACACACACGATGCACAGCTATCTCTCACTGTCACACACACACGATGCACAGCTATCTCTCCCTGTCACACACACACGATGCACAGCTATTTCTCACTGTCACACACACACATGATGCACAGCTATCTCTCACTGTCACACACACACGATGCACAGCTATCTCTCACTGTCACACACACACACACGATGCACAGCTATCTCTCACTGTCACACACACACACACGATGCACAGCTCTCTCCCTTTCACACACACGATGCACATCTATCTCTCCCTGTCACACACACACGATGCACAGCTAACTCTCACTGTCACACTCACACGATGCACAGCTATCTCTCCCTGTAACACACACACGATGCACAGCTATCTCACTGTCACACACACAATGCACAGCTATCTCTCCCTGTCACACACACATGATGCACAGCTATCTCTCACTCCCTGACACACACACGATGCACAGCTATCTCTCCCTGTCACACACAATGCACAGCTATCTCTCCCTGTCACACACACACGATGCACAGCTATCTCTCCCTGTCATACACACACGATGCACAGCTATCTCTTCCTGTAAAAAACACACACGATGCACAGCTATCTCTCACTGTCACACACACACATGATGCACAGCTATCTCTTCCTGTCACACACACACGATGCACAGCTATCTTTCACTGTCACACACACACGATGCACAGCTATTTCTCACTGTCACACACACACATGATGCACAGCTATCTCTCCCTGTCACACACACACACACGATGCACAGCTATCTTTCACTGTCACACACACACGATGCACAGCTATTTCTCACTGTCACACACACACATGATGCACAGCTATCTCTCCCTGTCACACACACACGATGCACAGCTATCTCTCACTGTCACACACACACACGATGCACAGCTATCTTTCACTGTCACACACACACACACACGATGCCCAGCTATCTCTCACTGTCAACACATACGATGCACAGCTATCTCTCACTGTCACACACATACAATGCACAGCTATCTCTCACTGTCTCACACACACACGATGCACAGCTATCTTTCACTGTCACACACACACACACACGATGCACAGCTATCTCTCACTGTCACACACGATGCACAGATATCTCTCCCTGTCTCACACATACAATGCACAGCTATCTCTCACTGTCTCACACACACACACGATGCACAGCTCTCTCTCACTGTCACACACACAAACGATGCACAGCTCTCTCTCACTGTCAGACACACAAACGATGCACAGCTATCTCACTGTCACACACACACGATGCACAGCTATCTCACACTGTCACACACACACGATGCACAGCTCTCACTCCACCACACACGATGCACAGCTATCTCTCCCTGTCACACACACACATGATGCACAGCTATCTCTCCCTGTAACACACACACGATGCACAGCTATCTTTCACTGTCACACACACACGATGCACAGCTATTTCTCACTGTCACACACACACATGATGCACAGCTATCTCTCCCTGTCACACACACACGATGCACAGCTATCTCTCACTGTCACACACACGATGCACAGCTATCTTTCACTGTCACACACACACGATGCACAGCTATTTCTCACTGTCACACACACACATGATGCACAGCTATCTCTCCCTGTCACACACACACGATGCACAGCTATCTTTCACTGTCACACACACACGATGCACAGCTATTTCTCACTGTCACACACACACATGATGCACAGCTATCTCTCCCTGTCACACACACACACACGATGCACAGCTATCTTTCACTGTCACACACACACGATGCACAGCTATTTCTCACTGTCACACACACACATGATGCACAGCTATCTCTCCCTGTCACACACACACGATGCACAGCTATCTCTCACTGTCACACACACACACGATGCACAGCTATCTTTCACTGTCACACACACACACACACGATGCCCAGCTATCTCTCACTGTCAACACATACGATGCACAGCTATCTCTCACTGTCACACACATACAATGCACAGCTATCTCTCACTGTCTCACACACACACGATGCACAGCTATCTTTCACTGTCACACACACTCGATGCACAGCTATTTCTCACTGTCACACACACACATGATGCACAGCTATCTCTTCCTGTCACACACACACGATGCACAGCTATCTCTCACTGTCACACACACACACACACGATGCACAGCTATCTCTCACTGTCACACACGATGCACAGATATCTCTCCCTGTCTCACACATACAATGCACAGCTATCTCTCACTGTCTCACACACACACACGATGCACAGCTCTCTCTCACTGTCACACACACAAACGATGCACAGCTCTCTCTCACTGTCACACACACAAACGATGCACAGCTCTCTCTCACTGTCACACACACAAACGATGCACAGCTATCTCACTGTCACACACACACGATGCACAGCTATCTCACACTGTCACACACACACGATGCACAGCTCTCACTCCACCACACACGATGCACAGCTATCTCTCCCTGTCACACACACACATGATGCACAGCTATCTCTCCCTGTAACACACACACGATGCACAGCTATCTTTCACTGTCACACACACACGATGCACAGCTATTTCTCACTGTCACACACACACATGATGCACAGCTATCTCTCCCTGTCACACACACACGATGCACAGCTATCTCTCACTGTCACACACACGATGCACAGCTATCTTTCACTGTCACACACACACGATGCACAGCTATTTCTCACTGTCACACACACACATGATGCACAGCTATCTCTCCCTGTCACACACACACGATGCACAGCTATCTCTCACTGTCACACACACACACACACGATGCACAGCTATCTCTCACTGTCACACACACACACACGATGCACAGCTATCTCTCACTGTCAACACATACGATGCACAGCTATCTCTCACTGTCACACACACGATGCACAGCTATCTCTCACTCCCTGTCACACACGAGGCACAGTGACCTGTGCTGATTATTGAGTGACAGCTGCTCCGCCTGCAACAAAACTCGCTAATTAAAGAGAAGCATCTGGCTCAGCGGAGAGATCCTCGGCCCCTCACTCATTGCCCCGGGGGGCGGCCTGGGGTACGTCAGGCACTGCAACCTGCCAATATGTAACACCAGCATCTAATATAGAGCAGGGCCGAGTATCATTCCTGCAGGAATTCCTCTCCTGGAGACTTAACCCCTTTTGTGATATACTGTAGAGGCCATAGTCCCATTGTGAACGTTAATGCGGGGTATGCCTGTGTAACTCAGGCCTGTTAGCTTAGTCCCATTGCGTACGTTAATGCAGGGTATGCCTGTAGTTACTCAGGCCTGTTAGCTTAGTCCCATTGCATACGTTAATGCGGGGAATGCCTTTAGTTACTCAGGCCTATTAGATTGTCCCATTGCGTACGTTAATGCGGGGTATGCCTGTAGTTACTCAGGCCTGTTAGATTAGTCCCATTGCGTACGTTACTGCGGGGTATGCCTGTGTTACTCAGGCCTGTTAGCCTAGTCCCATTGCGTACGTTAATGCGGGGAATGCCTTTAGTTACTCAGGCCTATTAGATTGTCCCATTGCGTACGTTAATGCGGGGTATGCCTGTGTTACTCAAGCCTGTTAGCTTAGTCCCATTGCGTACGTTAATGCGGGTGTGCCTGTAGTTACTCAGGCCTGAGAGAGAAAGAAGTAACCCCTGCCTCACCACATAGTAACCCCTGCCTCACCCCATAGTAACCCCTGCCTCACCCCATAGTAAACCCTGCCTCACCCCATAGTAACCCCTGCATCACCCCATAGTAACTCCAGCCTCACACCATAGTAACCCCTGCCGCACCCCATAGTAACCCCTGCCTCACCCCATAGTAACCCTTGCCTCACACCATAGTAACCCGTGACGCACCCCCTAGTAACCCCTGCCTCACCCCATAGTAACCCTTGCCTCACCCCATATTAACCCCTGCCGCACCCCATAGTAACCCCTGCCTCACCCCATAGTAACCCCTGCCTCACCCCATATTAACTCCTACTTCACCCCATAGTAACCCCTGCCTCACCCCATAGTAAACCCTGCCTCACCCCATAGTAAACTCTGCCTCACCCCATATAACCCCTGCCTCATCCCATAGTAACCCCTGTCTCACACCATATTAACCCCTGCCTCACCCTATAGTAACCCTGCCTCACCCCATAGTAACCCCTGCCTCACCCCATAGTAACCCCTGCCTCACCCCATAGTAACCCCTGCCTCACCCCATATTAACCCCTGCCTCACCCCATAGTAAACCCTGCCTCACCCCATAGTAAACCCTGCCTCACCCCATAGTAAACCCTGCCTCACCCCATAGAAAACCCTGCCTCACCCCATAGTAACCCCTGCCTCACCCCATATGAACCCCTGTTTCACCCCATATGAACCCCTGCCTCACCACATATTAACCCCTGCCTCACCCCATACTAAACCCTGCCTCACCCCATAGTAACCCCTGCCTCACCCCATAGTAACCCCTGCCTCACCCCATAGTAAACCCTGCCTCACCCCATAGTAACCCCTGCCTCACCCCATAGTAAACCCTGCCTCACCCCATAGTAACCCCTGCATCACCCCATAGTAACTCCAGCCTCACACCATAGTAACCCCTGCCGCACCCCATAGTAACCCCTGCCTCACCCCATAGTAACCCCTGCCGCACCCCCTAGTAACCCCTGCCTCACCCCTTAGTAAACCCTGCATCACCCCATAGTAACTCCAGCCTCACACCATAGTAACCCCTGCCGCACCCCATAGTAACCCCTGCCTCACCCCATAGTAACCCTTGCCTCACCCCATAGTAACCCCTGCCTCACCCCATAGTAACCCCTGCCTCACCCTCATAGCACTGACAGTGACGCGGCGCATTGTGTGCGTGTGTCAGGGAGTGAGAGATAGCTGTGCATCGTGTGTGTGACAGTGAGAGATAGCTGTCCATTGTGTGTGTGTGCCAGGGAGTGAGAGATAGCTGTGCCTCGTGTGTTTGTGACAGAGTTAGCTGTGCATCGTGTGTGTGTGTGTGACAGTGAGAGATAGCTGTGCATCGTGTGTATGTGACAGGGAGAGATAGCTGTGCCTAGTGTGTGTGTGTGTGTGTGTGTGTGACAGTGAGAGATGCACACACGATGCACAACTATCTCTCCCTGTCACACACACACACATGATGCACAGCTATCTCTCACTGTCACACACACACGATGCACAGCTATCTCTCACTCCCTGAAACACACACACGATGCACAGCTATCTCTCACTCCCTGACACACACATGATGCACAACTATCTCTCACTCCTTGACACACACACACACACACGATGAACAGCTATCTCTCCCTGTCACACACACACAATGCACAGCTATCTCTCCCTGTCACACACACATGATGCACAGCTATCTCTCACTCCCTGACACACACACGATGCACAGCTATCTCTCCCTGTCACACACACACGATGCACAGCTGTCTCTCACTGTCACACACACACAATGCACAGCTATCTCTCACTGTCTCACACACACGATGCACAACTATCTCTCACTCCCTGACACACACACACGATGCACAGCTATCTCTCCCTTTCACACACACAATGCACAGCTATCTCTCCCTGTCACACACACACGATGCACAACTATCTCTCACTCCCTGACACACACACACGATGCACAGCTATCTCTCTCTGTCACACACACACACGATGCACAGCTATCTCTCCCTGTCACACACACACGATGCACAGCTTTCTCTCCCTGTCACACACACGATGCACATCTATCTCTCCCTGTCACACACACACGATGCACAGCTAACTCTCACTGTCACACTCACACGATGCACAGCTATCTCTCACTCCCTGACACACACAAGATTCACAACTATCTCTCACTCCTTGACACACACACACACACACGATGAACAGCTATCTCTCCCTGTCACACACACACGGTGCACAGCTATCTCTCACTGTCACACACACAATGCACAGCTATCTCTCCCTGTCACACACACATGATGCACAGCTATCTCTCACTCCCTGACACACACACGATGCACAGCTATCTCTCCCTGTCACACACACACAATGCACAGCTATCTCTCCCTGTCACACACACACACAATGCACAGCTATCTATCACTGTCACACACACGATGCACAGCTATCTCTCACTGTCACACACACATGATGCACAGCTATCTCTCCCTGTCACACACACACACACGATGCACAGCTATCTCTCACTGTCACATACACACGATGCACAGCTATCTCTCACTGTCAAACACACACACACGATACACAGCTATTTCTCACTGTCACACACACACACACACACACGATGCACAGCTATCTTTCACTGTCACACACACACACGATGCACAGCTATCTCTCACTGTCACACACACACATGATGCACAGCTATCTCTCCCTGTCACACACACACGATGCACAGCTATCTCTCACTCCCTGAAACACACACACGATGCACAGCTATCTCTCACTCCCTGACACACACATGATGCACAACTATCTCTCACTCCTTGACACACACACACACACACGATGAACAGCTATCTCTCCCTGTCACACACACACAATGCACAGCTATCTCTCCCTGTCACACACACATGATGCACAGCTATCTCTCACTCCCTGACACACACACGATGCACAGCTATCTCTCCCTGTCACACACACACGATGCACAGCTGTCTCTCACTGTCACACACACACAATGCACAGCTATCTCTCACTGTCTCACACACACGATGCACAACTATCTCTCACTCCCTGACACACACACACGATGCACAGCTATCTCTCCCTTTCACACACACAATGCACAGCTATCTCTCCCTGTCACACACACGATGCACAGCTATCTCTCACTCCCTGACACACACACACGATGCACAGCTATCTCTCTCTGTCACACACACACACGATGCACAGCTATCTCTCCCTGTCTCACACACATGATGCACAGCTATCTCTCCCTGTCACACACACACGATGCACAGCTTTCTCTCCCTGTCACACACACGATGCACATCTATCTCTCCCTGTCACACACACACGATGCACAGCTAACTCTCACTGTCACACTCACACGATGCACAGCTATCTCTCACTGTCACACACACACGATGCACAGCTATCTATCACTCCCTGAAACACTCACACGATGCACAGCTATCTCTCACTCCCTGACACACACAAGATTCACAACTATCTCTCACTCCTTGACACACACACACACACACACACACAATGAACAGCTATCTCTCCCTGTCACACACACACGGTGCACAGCTATCTCTCACTGTCACACACACATGATGCACAGCTATCTCTCACTCCCTGACACACACACGATGCACAGCTATCTCTCCCTGTCACACACACACAATGCACAGCTATCTCTCCCTGTCACACACACACACAATGCACAGCTATCTATCACTGTCACACACACGATGCACAGCTATCTCTCACTGTCACACACACATGATGCACAGCTATCTCTCCCTGTCACACACACACACACGATGCACAGCTATCTCTCACTGTCACATACACACGATGCACAGCTATCTCTCACTGTCAAACACACACACACGATACACAGCTATTTCTCACTGTCACACACACACACACACACACGATGCACAGCTATCTTTCACTGTCACACACACACACGATGCACAGCTATCTCTCACTGTCACACACACACATGATGCACAGCTATCTCTCCCTGTCACACACACACGATGCACAGATATCTCTCACTGTCACACACACACACGATGCACAGCTATCTCTCACTGTCACACACACACACACGATGCACAGCTCTCTCCCTTTCACACACACGATGAACAGCTATCTCTCCCTGTCACACACACACGATGCACAGCTATCTCTCCCTGTCACACACAATGCACAGCTATCTCTCCCTGTCACACACACACACACACGATGCACAGCTATCTTTCACTGTCACACACACACACGATGCACAGCTATCTCTCACTGTCACACACACACATGATGCACAGCTATCTCTCCCTGTCACACACACACGATGCACAGATATCTCTCACTGTCACACACACACACGATGCACAGCTATCTCTCACTGTCACACACACACACACACGATGCACAGCTCTCTCCCTTTCACACACACGATGAACAGCTATCTCTCCCTGTCACACACACACGATGCACAGCTATCTCTCCCTGTCACACACAATGCACAGCTATCTCTCCCTGTCACACACACACACACACGATGCACAGCTATCTTTCACTGTCACACACACACACGATGCACAGCTATCTCTCACTGTCACACACGATGCACAGATATCTCTCCCTGTCTCACACATACAATGCACAGCTCTCTCTCACTGTCACACACACAAACGATGCACAGCTCTCTCTCACTAGCTGTGCATCGTGTGTGTGTGTGTGAAAGGGAGAGATAGCTGTGCATCGTGTGTGTGTCAGGGAGTGAGAGATAATTGTGCATCGTGTGTGTGAGACAGTGAGAGGAAGCAGGGCATTCTGGCAGCCAAGTGGCTTGACCTTTATTAGTGAGCCTGGTTACCCCCTCTCGGAACCACAGACTTAGAAATCGCCAGCTCATATACAGTGCATAAAATATATTTATATATATACCCTTATACACCATTTTAATAAAAAATATCACAAAATTCTTCTAAGTCCCTTGTGAAGAGTGAAAGACGCGCACGTTCATTTTCAGAGCTCCTAGACATTCCTATAAGAAGTTAGCCAAATAGTATCTTCGAAAAACACTTAGGTTAAGTTTGAGAGTTGCTTCTAATGTACCAAAGCTGGACTTAGACATAATTTCACTCTCACAACATTATGGCTGGTTGGAGACAGTCCGAACCACAAGTACCGGGTCCATGGTTCTGGGCGTATACTGGGGGGACGGGCGCAGAGAGAGAGAGAAAGAGCGCAGAGAGAGAAAGAAAGAGCGCAGAGAGAGAGAGAAAGAAAGAGCACAGAGAGAGAGAGAAAGAGCGCAGAGAGAGAGAAAGAGCGCAGAGAGAAAGAGAGCGCAGACAGAGAGAGAGTGAGAAAGAAAGTGCGCAGAGAGAAAGAGAGCGCAGAGAGAGAGAAAGAAAGAGCGCAGAGAGAGAAAGAAAGAAAGAGCGCCGAGAGAGAGAAAGAGCGCAGAGAGAGAGAAAGAGCGCAGAGAGAGAGAAAGAGCGCAGAGAGAGAGAAAGAGCGCAGAGAGGAAGAGTGCAGAGAGAGAGAAAGAAAGTGCGCAGAGAGAAAGAAAGAGCGCAAAGAAAGAAAGAGCGCAGAGAGAAACAAAGAGCGCAGAGAGAGAGAAAGAAAGAGCGCAGAGAGAGAGAAAGAAAGAGCGCAGAGAGAGAGAGAGCGCAGAGAGAAAGAAAGAGCGCAGAGAGGAAGAGTGCAGAGAGAGAGAAAGAAAGTGCGCAGAGAGAAAGAAAGAGCGCAAAGAAAGAAAGAGCGCAGAGAGAAACAAAGAGCGCAGAGAGAGAGAAAGAAAGAGCGCAGAGAGAGAGAAAGAAAGAGCGCAGAGAGAGAAAGAATGAGCGCAGAGAGAGAAAGAAAGAGCGCAGAGAGAGACAGAGCGCAGAGAAAGAAAGAGCGCAGAGAGAGAAAGAAAGAAAGAGCGCAGAGAGAGAGAAAGAAAGAGCGCAGAGAGAGAGAGAGCGCAGAGAGAGAGGAAGAAAGAGCGCAGAGAGAGAGAGAAAGAGAGCGCAGACAGACAGAGAGAGAGCGCAGAGAGAGAGAAAGAAAGTGCGCAGAGAGAAAGAAAGAGCGCAGAGAGAGAGAAAGAAAGAGCACAGAGAGAGAAAGAAAGAGCGCAGAGAGAGAAAGAAAGAAAGAGCGCAGAGAGAGAGAGAAAGAGCGCAGAGAGAGAGAAAGAGAAAGAAAGAGCGCAGAGAGAGTGAAAGAGCGCAGAGAGAGAGAAAGTGCGCAGAGAGAGAGAAAGAGCGCAGAGAGAGAGAAAGAAAGAGCGCAGAGAGAGAGAAAGAAAGAGCGCAGAGAGAGAGAAAGAAAGAGCGCAGAGAAAGAGCGCAGAGAGAGAAATAAAGAGCGCAGAGAGAGAAATAAAGAGCGCAGAGAGAAATAAAGAGCGCAGAGAGAGAAATAAAGAGCGCAGAGAGAGAGAAATAAAGAGCGCAGAGAGAGAAATAAAGAGCGCCGAGAGAGAAATAAAGAGCGCAGAGAAAGAAAGAGCGCAGAGAGAGAAAGAAAGAGCGCAGAGAGAGAGAGAAAGAAAGTGCGCAGAGAGAAAGAAAGAGCGCAGAGAGAGAAAGAAAGAACGCAAAGAGAGAAAAAAAGAGCGCAAAGAGAGAAAAAAAGAGCACAGAGAGAAAGAAAGAAAGAAAGAGCGCAGAGAGAAAGAGAGCGCAGAGAGAAAGAAAGAAAGAGCGCAGAGAGAAAGAGAGCGCAGAGAGAGAGAGCGCAGAGAGAGAAAGAGCGCAGAGAGAGAGAGAGCGCAGAGAAAGAGAAAGAAAGTGCGCAGAGAGAGAAAGTGCGCAGAGAGAGAAAGAGCGCAGAGAGAGAGAAAGAGCGCAAAGAGAGAAAGAGAAAGAAAGAGCGCAGAGAGAGAGAGAGAAAGAGCGCAGAGAGAGAGAAAGAGCGCAGAGAGAGAAAGAGCGCAGAGAGAGAAAGAGCGCAGAGAGAGAAAGAGCGCAGAGAGAGAAAGAGCGCAGAGAGAGAAAGAGCGCAGAGAGAGAGATCGCAGAGAGAAAGAGCGCAGAGAGAGAGAGCGCAGAGAGAGAAAGAGCGCAGAGAGAGAAAGAGCGCAGAGAGAGAAAGAGCGCAGAGAGAGAGAGAGCGCAGAGAGAAAGAAAGAGCGCAGAGAGAGAGAGAGAGAGAGCGCAGAGAGAAAAAAAGAGTGCAGAGAGAGAGAAAGAAAAAGCACAGAGAGAGACAAAGAGCGCAGAGAGAGAGAAAGAAAGAGCGCAGAGAGAGAAAGAAAGAGCGCAGAGAGTGAGAGAGAAATAGTGCAGAGAGATAGAGGAAGAAAGAGCGCAGAGAGAGAGAGAGAAAGAGCGCAGAGAGAGAGAGAGAAAGAGCGCAGAGAGAGAGAGAGAAAGAGCGCAGAGAGAGAAAGAGTGCAGAGAGAGAAAGAGCGCAGAGAGAAAGAGAGAGCGCAGACAGAGAGAGAGCGCAGACAGAGAGAGAGCGCAGACAGAGAGAGAGCGCAGAGAGAGAGAAAGAGCGCAGAGAGAGAAAGAGCGCAGAGAGAGAAAGAGCGCAGAGAGAGAAAGAGCGCAGAGAGAGAAAGAGCGCAGAGAGAGAGAGAGCGCAGAGAGAAAGAAAGAGCGCAGAGAGAGAGAGAGCGCAGAGAGAAAAAAGAGTGCAGAGAGAGAGAAAGAAAAAGCGCAGAGAGAGACAAAGAGCGCAGAGAGAGAGAAAGAAAGAGCGCAGAGAGAGAAAGAAAGAGCGCAGAGAGTGAGAGAGAAATAGTGCAGAGAGATAGAGGAAGAAAGAGCGCAGAGAGAGAGAGAGAAAGAGCGCAGAGAGAGAGAGAGAAAGAGCGCAGAGAGAGAGAGAGAAAGAGCGCAGAGAGAGAAAGAGTGCAGAGAGAGAAAGAGCGCAGAGAGAAAGAGAGAGCGCAGACAGAGAGAGAGCGCAGACAGAGAGAGAGCGCAGACAGAGAGAGAGCGCAGAGAGAGAGAAAGAGCGTAGAGAAAAAAAGAGCGTAGAGAAAAAAAGAGCGCAGAGAGAGAGGAAGAAAGAGCGCAGACAATGAAAGAGAGCGCAGAGAGAGAAAGAAAGAGCGCAGAGAGAGAAAGAAAGAGCGCAGAGAGAGAAAGAGCGCAGAGAGAGAAAGAGCGCAGAGAGAGAAAGAGCGCAGAGAGAGAGAGAGCGCAGAGAGAAAGAAAGAGCGCAGAGAGAGAGAGAGCGCAGAGAGAAAAAAAGAGTGCAGAGAGAGAGAAAGAAAAAGCGCAGAGAGAGACAAAGAGCGCAGAGAGAGAGAAAGAAAGAGCGCAGAGAGAGAAAGAAAGAGCGCAGAGAGTGAGAGAGAAATAGTGCAGAGAGATAGAGGAAGAAAGAGCGCAGAGAGAGAGAGAGAAAGAGCGCAGAGAGAGAGAGAGAAAGAGCGCAGAGAGAGAGAGAGAAAGAGCGCAGAGAGAGAAAGAGTGCAGAGAGAGAAAGAGCGCAGAGAGAAAGAGAGAGCGCAGACAGAGAGAGAGCGCAGACAGAGAGAGAGCGCAGACAGAGAGAGAGCGCAGAGAGAGAGAAAGAGCGTAGAGAAAAAAAGAGCGTAGAGAAAAAAAGAGCGCAGAGAGAGAGGAAGAAAGAGCGCAGACAATGAAAGAGAGCGCAGAGAGAGAAAGAAAGAGCGCAGAGAGAGAAAGAAAGAGCGCAGAGAGAGAAAGAGCGCAGAGAGAGAAAGAGCGCAGAGAGAGAAAGAGCGCAGAGAGAGAAAGAGCGCAGAGAGAGAGAGCACAGAGAGAGAGAAAGAGCACAGAGAGAGAGAAAGAGCGCAGAGAGAGAGAAAGAGCGCAGAGAGAGAGAAAGAGCGCAGAGAGAGAGAGAAAGAGCGCAGAGAGAGAGAGAGAAAGAGCGCAGAGAGAGAGAGAGAAAGAGCGCAGAGAGAGAGAAAGAGCGCAGAGGGAGAGAAAGAAAGAGCGCAGAGAGAGAAAGAAAGAGCGCAGAGAGAGAAAGAAAGAGCGCAGAGAGAGAAAGAGAAAGAAAGAGCGCAGAGAGAGAGAGAGAGAGCGCAGAGAGAGAGAGAGAAAGAGTGCAGAGAGAGAGAAAGAAAGAGCGCAGAGAGAGAAAGAAAGAGCGCAGAGAGAGAGAGAAAGAAAGAGCGCAGAGAGAGAGAGAAAGAAAGAGCGCAGAGAGAGAGAGCGCAGAGAGAGAAATAAAGAGCGCAGAGAGAGAAATAAAGAGCGCAGAGAGAGAAAGAAAGAGCGCAGAGAGAGAAAGAAAGAGTGCAGAGAAAGAAAGAGCGCAGAGAGAGAGAAAGAAAGAGCGCAGAGAGAGAAAGAAAGAGCGCAAAGAGAGAAAAAAAGAGCGCAAAGAGAGAAAGAAAGAGCGCAGAGAGAAAGAAAGAGCACAGAGAGAGAGAGCGCAGAGAGAGAAAGAGAAAGAAAGAGCGCAGAGAGAGAAAGAGAAAGAAAGAGCGCAGAGAGAGAGAGAGAGCGCAGAGAGAGAGAGAGAGAGAAAGAGCGCAGAGAGAGAGAAAGAAAGAGCGCAGAGAGAGAAAGAAAGAGCGCAGAGAGAGAGAGAAAGAAAGAGCGCAGAGAGAGAGAGAAAGAAAGAGCGCAGAGAGAGAAAGAAAGAGAGCGCAGAGAGAGAGAGAGAGCGCGCAGAGAGAGAGGAAGAAAGAGTGCAGAGAGAGAGAGAGAAAGAGCGCAGAGAGAGAGAGAGAAAGAGCGCAGAGAGAAAGAGAGCGCAGACAGAGAGAGAGAGAGAAAGAAAGTGCGCAGAGAGAAAGAAAGTGCGCAGAGAGAAAGAAAGAGCGCAGAGAGAGAGAAAGAAAGAGCGCAGAGAGAGAAAGAAAGAGCGCAGAGAGAGAAAGAAAGAAAGAGCACAGAGAGAGAGAAAGAGCGCAGAGAGAGAGAAAGAGCGCAGAGAGAGAGAAAGAGCGCAGAGAGAGAAAGAAAGAGCGCAGAGAGTGAGAGAGAAAGAGTGCAGAGAGATAGAGGAAGAAAGTGCGCGGAGAGAGAGAGAGAAAGAGCGCAGAGAGAGAGAGAGAGAAAGAGCGCAGAGAGAGAAAGAGCGCAGAGAGAAAGAGAGAGCGCAGAGAGAGAGAGAGCGCAGAGAGAGAGAGCGCAGAAGAAAGAGAGAGAGCGCAGAGAGAGAGAAAGAGCGCAGAGAGAGAGAAAGAGCGCAGAGAGAGAAAGAGCGCAGAGAGAGAAAGAGCGCAGAGAGCGAAAGAGCGCAGAGAGAGAGAAAGAGCGCAGAGAGAGAGAAAGAGCGCAGAGAGAGAGAAAGAGCGCAGAGAGAGAGAAAGAGCGCAGAGAGAGAGAAAGAGCGCAGAGAGAGAGAAAGAGCGCAGAGAGAGAGAAAGAGCGCAGAGAGAGAAAGAAAGAGCGCAGAGAGAGAGAGCGCAGAGAGAGAAATAAAGAGCGCAGAGAGAGAAATAAAGAGCGCAGAGAGAGAAATAAAGAGCGCAGAGAGAGAAAGAAAGAGCGCAGAGAGAGAGAGTGCAGAGAGAGAAAGAAAGAGCGCAGAGAGAGAAAGAAAGAGCGCAGAGAGAGAAAGAAAGAGCGCAGAGAAAGAAAGAGCGCAGAGAGAGAGAAAGAAAGAAAGAGCGCAGAGAGAGAAAGAAAGAGCGCAAAGAGAGAAAAAAAGAGCGCAAAGAGAGAAAAAAAGAGCGCAAAGAGAGAAAGAAAGAGCGCAGAGAGAAAGAAAGAGCACAGAGAGAGAGAGCGCAGAGAGAGAAAGAGAAAGAAAGAGCGCAGAGAGAGAAAGAGAAAGAAAGAGCGCAGAGAGAGAGAGAGAGAGCGCAGAGAGAGAGAGAGAGCGCAGAGAGAGAGAGAGAAAGAGCGCAGAGAGAGAGAGAAAGAAAGAGAGCAGAGAGAGAGAGCGCAGATAGAGAAATAAAGAGCGCAGAGAGAGAAAGAAAGAGCGCAGAGAAAGAAAGAGCGCAGAGAGAGAGAAAGAAAGAGCGCAGAGAAAGAGAAAGAAAGAGCGCAGAGAGAGAAAAAGAAAGAAAGAGCGCAGAGAGAGAGAGAGAGCGCAGAGAGAGAGAGAAAGAGCGCAGAGAGAGAGAAAGAAAGAGCGCAGAGAGAGAAAGAAAGAGCGCAGAGAGAGAGAGAAAGAAAGAGCGCAGAGAGAGAGAGAAAGAGAGCGCAGAGAGAGAGAGAAAGAGCGCAGAGAGAGAAAGAGCGCAGACAGAGAGAGAGAGAGAAAGAAAGTGCGCAGAGAGAAAGAAAGAGCGCAGAGAGAAAGAAAGAGCGCAGAGAGAGAGAAAGAAAGAGCGCAGAGAGAGAAAGAAAGAGCGCAGAGAGAGAAAGAAAGAAAGAGCGCAGAGAGAGAGAGAAAGAAAGAGCACAGAGAGAGAGAAAGAGCGCAGAGAGAGAGAAAGAGTGCAGAGAGAGAAAGAAAGAGCGCAGAGAGAGAAAGAAAGAGCGCAGAGAGAGAAAGAGAAAGAAAGAGCGCAGAGAGAGAGAGAGAGAGCGCAGAGAGAGAGAGAGAAAGAGTGCAGAGAGAGAGAAAGAAAGAGCGCAGAGAGAGAAAGAAAGAGCGCAGAGAGAGAGAGAAAGAAAGAGCGCAGAGAGAGAGAGAAAGAAAGAGCGCAGAGAGAGAGAGCGCAGAGAGAGAAATAAAGAGCGCAGAGAGAGAAAGAAAGAGCGCATAGAGAGAGAGAAAGAAAGAGCGCAGAGAGAGAAAGAAAGAGCGCAGAGAAAGAAAGAGCGCAGAGAGAGAGAAAGAAAGAGCGCAGAGAGAGAAAGAAAGAGCGCAAAGAGAGAAAAAAAGAGCGCAAAGAGAGAAAGAAAGAGCGCAGAGAGAAAGAAAGAGCACAGAGAGAGAGAGCGCAGAGAGAGAAAGAGAAAGAAAGAGCGCAGAGAGAGAAAGAGAAAGAAAGAGCGCAGAGAGAGAGAGAGAGCGCAGAGAGAGAGAGAGAGAAAGAGCGCAGAGAGAGAGAAAGAAAGAGCGCAGAGAGAGAAAGAAAGAGCGCAGAGAGAGAGAAAGAAAGAGCGCAGAGAGAGAAAGAAAGAGCGCAGAGAGAGAGAGAAAGAAAGAGCGCAGAGAGAGAGAGAAAGAAAGAGCGCAGAGAGAGAAAGAAAGAGAGCGCAGAGAGAGAGAGAGAGCGCGCAGAGAGAGAGGAAGAAAGAGTGCAGAGAGAGAGAGAGAAAGAGCGCAGAGAGAGAGAGAGAAAGAGTGCAGAGAGAAAGAGAGCGCAGACAGAGAGAGAGAGAGAAAGAAAGTGCGCAGAGAGAAAGAAAGTGCGCAGAGAGAAAGAAAGAGCGCAGAGAGAGAGAAAGAAAGAGCGCAGAGAGAGAAAGAAAGAGCGCAGAGAGAGAAAGAAAGAAAGAGCACAGAGAGAGAGAAAGAGCGCAGAGAGAGAGAAAGAGCGCAGAGAGAGAGAAAGAGCGCAGAGAGAGAAAGAAAGAGCGCAGAGAGTGAGAGAGAAAGAGTGCAGAGAGATAGAGGAAGAAAGAGCGCAGAGAGAGAGAGAGAAAGAGCGCAGAGAGAGAGAGAGAGAAAGAGCGCAGAGAGAGAAAGAGCGCAGAGAGAGAAAGAGCGCAGAGAGAAAGAGAGAGCGCAGAGAGAGAGAGAGCGCAGAGAGAGAGAGCGCAGAAGAAAGAGAGAGAGCGCAGAGAGAGAGAAAGAGCGCAGAGAGAGAGAAAGAGCGCAGAGAGAGAAAGAGCGCAGAGAGAGAAAGAGCGCAGAGAGCGAAAGAGCGCAGAGAGAGAGAAAGAGCGCAGAGAGAGAGAAAGAGCGCAGAGAGAGAGAAAGAGCGCAGAGAGAGAGAAAGAGCGCAGAGAGAGAGAAAGAGCGCAGAGAGAGAGAAAGAGCGCAGAGAGAGAGATAGAGCGCAGAGAGAGAAAGAAAGAGCGCAGAGAGAGAGAGCGCAGAGAGAGAAATAAAGAGCGCAGAGAGAGAAATAAAGAGCGCAGAGAGAGAAATAAAGAGCGCAGAGAGAGAAAGAAAGAGCGCAGAGAGAGAGAGTGCAGAGAGAGAAAGAAAGAGCGCAGAGAGAGAAAGAAAGAGCGCAGAGAGAGAAAGAAAGAGCGCAGAGAAAGAAAGAGCGCAGAGAGAGAGAAAGAAAGAAAGAGCGCAGAGAGAGAAAGAAAGAGCGCAAAGAGAGAAAAAAAGAGCGCAAAGAGAGAAAGAAAGAGCGCAGAGAGAAAGAGCGCAGAGAGAGAAAGAGAAAGAAAGAGCGCAGAGAGAGAAAGAGAAAGAAAGAGCGCAGAGAGAGAAAGAGAAAGAAAGAGCGCAGAGAGAGAGAGAGAGAGCGCAGAGAGAGAGAGAGAGCGCAGAGAGAGAGAGAGAAAGAGCGCAGAGAGAGAGAAAGAAAGAGCGCAGAGAGAGAAAGAAAGAGTGCAGAGAGAGAGAGAAAGAAAGAGCGCAGAGATAGAGAGAAAGAAAGAGAGCAGAGAGAGAGAGCGCAGATAGAGAAATAAAGAGCGCAGAGAGAGAAAGAAAGAGCGCAGAGAAAGAAAGAGCGCAGAGAGAGAGAAAGAAAGAGCGCAGAGAAAGAGAAAGAAAGAGCGCAGAGAGAGAAAAAGAAAGAAAGAGCGCAGAGAGAGAGAGAGAGCGCAGAGAGAGAGAGAAAGAGCGCAGAGAGAGAGAAAGAAAGAGCGCAGAGAGAGAAAGAAAGAGCGCAGAGAGAGAGAGAAAGAAAGAGCGCAGAGAGAGAGAGAAAGAGAGCGCAGAGAGAGAGAGAAAGAGCGCAGAGAGAGAAAGAGCGCAGACAGAGAGAGAGAGAGAAAGAAAGTGCGCAGAGAGAAAGAAAGAGCGCAGAGAGAAAGAAAGAGCGCAGAGAGAGAGAAAGAAAGAGCGCAGAGAGAGAAAGAAAGAGCGCAGAGAGAGAAAGAAAGAAAGAGCGCAGAGAGAGAGAGAAAGAAAGAGCACAGAGAGAGAGAAAGAGCGCAGAGAGAGAGAAAGAGTGCAGAGAGAGAAAGAAAGAGCGCAGAGAGAGAAAGAAAGAGCGCAGAGAGAGAAAGAGAAAGAAAGAGCGCAGAGAGAGAGAGAGAGAGCGCAGAGAGAGAGAGAGAAAGAGTGCAGAGAGAGAGAAAGAAAGAGCGCAGAGAGAGAAAGAAAGAGCGCAGAGAGAGAGAGAAAGAAAGAGCGCAGAGAGAGAGAGAAAGAAAGAGTGCAGAGAGAGAGAGCGCAGAGAGAGAAATAAAGAGCGCAGAGAGAGAAATAAAGAGCGCAGAGAGAGAAAGAAAGAGCGCAGAGAGAGAAAGAAAGAGCGCAGAGAAAGAAAGAGCGCAGAGAGAGAGAAAGAAAGAGCGCAGAGAGAGAAAGAAAGAGCGCAAAGAGAGAAAAAAAGAGCGCAAAGAGAGAAAGAAAGAGCGCAGAGAGAAAGAAAGAGCACAGAGAGAGAGAGCGCAGAGAGAGAAAGAGAAAGAAAGAGCGCAGAGAGAGAAAGAGAAAGAAAGAGCGCAGAGAGAGAGAGAGAGCGCAGAGAGAGAGAGAGAGAGAAAGAGCGCAGAGAGAGAGAAAGAAAGAGCGCAGAGAGAGAAAGAAAGAGCGCAGAGAGAGAGAGAAAGAAAGAGCGCAGAGAGAGAGAGAAAGAAAGAGCGCAGAGAGAGAAAGAAAGAGAGCGCAGAGAGAGAGAGAGAGCGCGCAGAGAGAGAGGAAGAAAGAGTGCAGAGAGAGAGAGAGAAAGAGCGCAGAGAGAGAGAGAGAAAGAGCGCAGAGAGAAAGAGAGCGCAGACAGAGAGAGAGAGAGAAAGAAAGTGCGCAGAGAGAAAGAAAGTGCGCAGAGAGAAAGAAAGAGCGCAGAGAGAGAGAAAGAAAGAGCGCAGAGAGAGAAAGAAAGAGCGCAGAGAGAGAAAGAAAGAAAGAGCACAGAGAGAGAGAAAGAGCGCAGAGAGAGAGAAAGAGCGCAGAGAGAGAGAAAGAGCGCAGAGAGAGAAAGAAAGAGCGCAGAGAGTGAGAGAGAAAGAGTGCAGAGAGATAGAGGAAGAAAGAGCGCAGAGAGAGAGAGAGAAAGAGCGCAGAGAGAGAGAGAGAGAGAGCGCAGAGAGAGAAAGAGCGCAGAGAGAGAAAGAGCGCAGAGAGAAAGAGAGAGCGCAGAGAGAGAGAGAGCGCAGAGAGAGAGAGCGCAGAAGAAAGAGAGAGAGCGCAGAGAGAGAGAAAGAGCGCAGAGAGAGAGAAAGAGCGCAGAGAGAGAAAGAGCGCAGAGAGAGAAAGAGCGCAGAGAGCGAAAGAGCGCAGAGAGAGAGAAAGAGCGCAGAGAGAGAGAAAGAGCGCAGAGAGAGAGAAAGAGCGCAGAGAGAGAGAAAGAGCGCAGAGAGAGAGAAAGAGCGCAGAGAGAGAGAAAGAGCGCAGAGAGAGAGAAAGAGCGCAGAGAGAGAAAGAAAGAGCGCAGAGAGAGAGAGCGCAGAGAGAGAAATAAAGAGCGCAGAGAGAGAAATAAAGAGCGCAGAGAGAGAAATAAAGAGCGCAGAGAGAGAAAGAAAGAGCGCAGAGAGAGAGAGTGCAGAGAGAGAAAGAAAGAGCGCAGAGAGAGAAAGAAAGAGCGCAGAGAGAGAAAGAAAGAGCGCAGAGAAAGAAAGAGCGCAGAGAGAGAGAAAGAAAGAAAGAGCGCAGAGAGAGAGAAAGAAAGAAAGAGCGCAAAGAGAGAAAAAAAGAGCGCAAAGAGAGAAAAAAAGAGCGCAAAGAGAGAAAGAAAGAGCGCAGAGAGAAAGAAAGAGCACAGAGAGAGAGAGCGCAGAGAGAGAAAGAGAAAGAAAGAGCGCAGAGAGAGAAAGAGAAAGAAAGAGCGCAGAGAGAGAGAGAGAGAGCGCAGAGAGAGAGAGAGAGCGCAGAGAGAGAGAGAGAAAGAGCGCAGAGAGAGAGAAAGAAAGAGCGCAGAGAGAGAAAGAAAGAGTGCAGAGAGAGAGAGAAAGAAAGAGCGCAGAGATAGAGAGAAAGAAAGAGAGCAGAGAGAGAGAGCGCAGATAGAGAAATAAAGAGCGCAGAGAGAGAAAGAAAGAGCGCAGAGAAAGAAAGAGCGCAGAGAGAGAGAAAGAAAGAGCGCAGAGAAAGAAAGAGCGCAGAGAGAGAGAAAGAAAGAGCGCAGAGAGAGAAAGAAAGAGCGCAAAGAGAGAAAAAAAGAGCGCAAAGAGAGAGAGCGCAGAGAGAGAAAGAGAAAGAAAGAGCGCAGAGAGAGAAAAAGAAAGAAAGAGCGCAGAGAGAGAGAGAGAGCGCAGAGAGAGAGAGAAAGAGCGCAGAGAGAGAGAAAGAAAGAGTGCAGAGAGAGAAAGAAAGAGCGCAGAGAGAGAGAGAAAGAAAGAGCGCAGAGAGAGAGAGAAAGAGAGCGCAGAGAGAGAGAGAAAGAGCGCAGAGAGAGAAAGAGCGCAGACAGAGAGAGAGAGAGAAAGAAAGTGCGCAGAGAGAAAGAAAGAGCGCAGAGAGAAAGAAAGAGCGCAGAGAGAGAGAAAGAAAGAGCGCAGAGAGAGAAAGAAAGAGCGCAGAGAGAGAAAGAAAGAAAGAGCGCAGAGAGAGAGAGAAAGAAAGAGCACAGAGAGAGAGAAAGAGCGCAGAGAGAGAGAAAGAGTGCAGAGAGAGAGAAAGAGCGCAGAGAGAGAGAAAGAGCGCAGAGAGAGAGAAAGAGCGCAGAGAGAGAAAGAAAGAGCGCAGAGAGTAAGAGAGAAAGAGTGCAGAGAGATAGAGGAAGAAAGAGCGCAGAGAGAGAGAGAGAAAGAGCGCAGAGAGAGAGAGAGAAAGAGCGCAGAGAGAGAAAGAGTGCAGAGAGAAAGAGAGAGCGCAGAGAGAGAGAGAGCGCAGAGAGAGAGAGCGCAGAAGAGAGAGAGCGCAGAGAGAGAGAAAGAGCGTAGAGAAAAAAAGAGCGCAGAGAGAGGAAGAAAGAGCGCAGACAATGAAAGAGAGCGCAGAGAGAAAGAAAGAGCGCAGAGAGAGAGAAAGAGCGCAGAGAGAGAAAGAGCGCAGAGAGAGAAAGAGCACAGAGAGAGAGAAAGAGCGCAGAGAGAGAGAAAGAGCGCAGAGAGAGAGAAAGAGCGCAGAGAGAGAAAAAGAGCGCAGAGAGAGAAAGAAAGAGCGCAGAGAGAGAGAAAGAAAGAGCGCAGAGAGAGAGAGCGCAGAGAGAGAAAGAAAGAGCGCAGAGAGAGAAAGAAAGAGCGCAGAGAAAGAAAGAGCGCAGAGAGAGAGAAAGAAAGAGCGCAGAGAGAGAAATAAAGAGCGCAAAGAGAGGAAAAAAGAGCGCAAAGAGAGAAAGAAAGAGCGCAAAGAGAGAAAGAAAGAGCGCAGAGAGAAAGAAAGAGCACAGAGAGAGAGAGCGCAGAGAGAGAAAGAGAAAGAAAGAGCGCAGAGAGAGAAAGAGAAAGAAAGAGCGCAGAGAGAGAGAGAGAGAGCGCAGAGAGAGAGAGAGAGCGCAGAGAGAGAAAGAGAAAGAAAGAGCGCAGAGAGAGAAAGAGAAAGAAAGAGCGCAGAGAGAGAAAGAGAAAGAAAGAGCGCAGAGAGAGAGAGAGAGAGCGCAGAGAGAGAGAGAGAGCGCAGAGAGAGAGAGAGAGCGCAGAGAGAGAGAGAAAGAGCGCAGAGAGAGAGAAAGAAAGAGCGCAGAGAGAGAAAGAAAGAGCGCAGAGAGAGAGAGAAAGAAAGAGCGCAGAGAGAGAGAGAAAGAAAGAGCGCAGAGAGAGGAAGAAAGAGCGCAGACAATGAAAGAGAGCGCAGAGAGAAAGAAAGAGCGCAGAGAGAGAGAAAGAGCGCAGAGAGAGAAAGAGCGCAGAGAGAGAAAGAGCACAGAGAGAGAGAAAGAGCGCAGAGAGAGAGAAAGAGCGCAGAGAGAGAGAAAGAGCGCAGAGAGAGAAAAAGAGCGCAGAGAGAGAAAGAAAGAGCGCAGAGAGAGAGAAAGAAAGTGCGCAGAGAGAGAGAGCGCAGAGAGAAAAAGAAAAAGCGCAAAGAGAGAAAAAAAGAGCGCAAAGAGAGAAAGAAAGAGCGCAGAGAGAAAGAAAGAGCACAGAGAGAGAGAGCGCAGAGAGAGAAAGAGAAAGAAAGAGCGCAGAGAGAGAAAGAGAAAGAAAGAGCGCAGAGAGAGAGAGAGAGAGAGAGAGAGAGCGCAGAGAGAGAGAAAGAAAGAGCGCAGAGAGAGAAAGAAAGAGCGCAGAGAGAGAGAGAAAGAAAGAGCGCAGAGAGAGAGAGAAAGAAAGAGCGCAGAGAGAGAAAGAAAGAGAGCGCAGAGAGAGAGAGAGAGAGAGAGAGAGCGCGCAGAGAGAGAGGAAGAAAGAGCGCAGAGAGAGAGAGAAAGAGCGCAGAGAGAGAGAGAGAAAGAGCGCAGAGAGAAAGAGAGCGCAGACAGAGAGAGAGAGAAAGAAAGTGCGCAGAGAGTAAGAAAGAGCGCAGAGAGAAAGAAAGAGCGCAGAGAGAGAGAAAGAAAGAGCGCAGAGAGAGAAAGAAAGAGCGCAGAGAGAAAAAGAAAGAAAGAGCGCAGAGAGAGAAAGAAAGAGAGCACAGAGAGAGAGAAAGAGCGCAAAGAGAGAGAAAGAGCGCAGAGAGAGAGAAAGAAAGAGCGCAGAGAGAGAGAGAAAGAAAGAGCGCAGAGAGAAAGAAAGAGCGCAGAGAGAGAGTGCAGAGAGAGAGAAAGAAAGTGCGCAGAGAGAAAGAAAGAGCGCAAAGAAAGAATGAGCGCAGAGAGAGAGAAAGAATGAGCGCAGAGAGAGAAAGAATGAGCGCAGAGAGAGAAAGAAAGAGCGCAGAGAGAGAGAGAGCGCAGAGAAAGAAAGAGCGCAGAGAGAAAGAAAGAAAGAGCGCAGAGAGAGAGAGAAAGAAAGAGCGCAGAGAGAGAGAGAGAGAGAGCGCAGAGAGAGAGGAAGAAAGAGCGCAGAGAGAGAGAGAAAGAGCGCAGAGAGAAAGAGAAAGAGCGCAGAGAGAAAGAGAGCGCAGACAGAGAGAGAGCGCAGAGAGAGAGAAAGAAAGTGCGCAGAGAAAGAAAGAGCGCAGAGAGAGAGAAAGAAAGAGCACAGAGAGAGAAAGAAAGAGCGCAGAGAGAGAAAGAAAGAAAGAGCGCAGAGAGAGAGAGAAAGAGCGCAGAGAGAGAGAAAGAGAAAGAAAGAGCGCAGAGAGAGAGAAAGAGCACAGAGAGAGAGAAAGAGCACAGAGAGAGAGAAAGAAAGAGCGCAGAGAGAGAGAAAGAAAGAGCGCAGAGAGAGAGCGCAGAGAGAGAGAGAAAGAGCGCAGAGAGAGAAATAAAGAGCGCAGAGAGAAATAAAGAGCGCAGAGAGAGAAATAAAGAGCGCAGAGAGAGAAATAAAGAGCGCAGAGATAGAAATAAAGAGCGCAGAGAAAGAAAGAGCGCAGAGAGAGAAAGAAAGAGCGCAGAGAGAGAAAGAAAGAGCGCAAAGAGACAAAAAAGAGCGCAAAGAGAGAAAAAAAGAGCGCAGAGAGAAAGAAAGAAAGAAAGAGCGCAGAGAGAAAGAGAGCGCAGAGAGAAAGAAAGAAAGAGCGCAGAGAGAAAGAGAGCGCAGAGAGAAAGAGAGCGCAGAGAGAGAGAGAGCGCAGAGAGAGAAAGAGAAAGAGAAAGAAAGAGCGCAGAGACAGAGAGAGAGAAAGAGCGCCGAGAGAGAAAGAGCGCAGAGAGAAAGAAAGTGCGCAGAGAGAGAAAGAGCGCAGAGAGAAAGAAAGAGCGCAGAGAGAGAGAGAGCGCAAAGAGAGAAAGAGAAAGAAAGAGCGCAAAGAGAGAAAGAGAAAGAAAGAGCGCAGAGAGAGAGAGAGAAAGAGCGCAGAGAGAGAGAGAAAGAGCGCAGAGAGAGAGAAAGAGCGCAGAGAGAGAGAAAGAGCGCAGAGAGAGAAAGAGAAAGAAAGAGCGCAGAGAGAGAAAGAGCGCAGAGAGAGAAAGAGCGCAGAGAGAGAAAGAGCGCAGAGAGAGAGAGAGAAAGAGCGCAGAGAGAGAGAGAAAGAGCGCAGAGAGAAAGAGAGAGCGCAGAGAGAGAGAGAGCGCAGACAGAGAGAGAGAGCGCAGAGAGAGAGAGCGCAGAAGAAAGAGAGAGAGCGCAGAGAGAGAAAGAGCGCAGAGAGAGAGAAAGAGCGTAAAGAAAAAAAGAGCGCAGAGAGAGAGGAAGAAAGAGAGCAGACAATGAAAGAGAGCGCAGAGAGAGAAAGAAAGAGCGCAGAGAGAGAAAGAGCGCAGAGAGAGAAAGAGCGCAGAGAGAGAAAGAGCGCAGAGAGAGAGAAAGAAAGAGCGCAGAGAGAGAGAGAGAGCGCAGAGAGAGAAATAAAGAGCGCAGAGAGAGAAAGAAAGAGCGCAGAGAGAGAAAGAAAGAGCGCAAAGAGAGAAAGAAAGAGCGCAAAGAGAGAAAAAAAGAGCGCAAAGAGAGAAAAAAAGAGCGCAGAGAGAAAGAAAGAGCGCAGAGAGAAAGATAGAGCACAGAGAGAGAGAGAGCGCAGAGAGAGAAAGAGAAAGAAAGAGCGCAGAGAGAGAAAGAGAAAGAAAGAGCGCAGAGAGAGAGAGAGCGCAGAGAGAGAGAGAGAGAAAGAGCGCAGAGAGAGAGAGAAAGAAAGAGCGCAGAGAGAGAAAGAAAGAGCGCAGAGAGAGAGAGCGCAGAGAGAAAGAAAGAGTGCAGAGAGAGAGAAAGAACGCAGAGAGAGAAAGAAAGTGCGCAGAGAGAGAAAGAGCGCAGAGAGAAAGAGCGCAGAGAGAGAAAGAGAAAGAAAGAGCGCAGAGAGAGAGCGCAGAGAGAGAGAGAGAGAGCAGAGAGAGAGAGAGAGAGAAAGAGCGCAGAGAAAGAGAAAGAAAGAGCGCAGAGAGAGAGAGAGAGCGCAGAGAGAGAGAGAGTGCAGAGAGAGAGAGAGAGAGCGCAGAGAGAGAGAGAGAGAGAGAAAGAGCGCAGAGAGAGAAAGAAAGAGCGCAGAGAGAGAAAGAAAGAGCGCAGAGAGAGAAAGAAAGAGCGCAGAGAGAGAGCACAGAGAGAAAGAAAGAGCGCAGAGAGAGAGAAAGAAAGTGCGCAGAGATAAAGAGCGCAGAGAGAGAGAAAGAAAGTGCGCAGAGAGAAAGAAAGAGCGCAGAGAGAGAAAGAGAAAGAAAGAGCGCATAGAGAGAAAGAGAAAGAAAGAGCACAGAGAGAGAGAGAGAGAGAGAAAGAGCGCAGAGAGAGAGAAAGAAAGAGCACAGAGAGAGAAAGAAAGAGCGCAGAGAGAGAGAGTGCAGAGAGAAAGAAAGAGCGCAGAGAGAGAGAAAGAGCGCAGAGAGAGAGAAAGAAAGTGCGCAGAGAGAAATAAAGAGCGCAGAGAGAGAGCGCAGAGAGGGAAAGAAAGAGCGCAGAGAGAGAGAGAGAAAGAGCGCAGAGAGAGAGAGAGAAAGAAAAAGCGCAGAGAAAGAAAGAGCGCAGAGAGAGAGAGAAAGAGCGCAGAGAGAGAGAGCGCAGAGAGAAAGAAAGAGTGCAGAGAGAGAGAAAGAACGCAGAGAGAGAAAGAAAGTGCGCAGATAGAGAAAGAGCGCAGAGAGAAAGAGCGCAGAGAGAGAAAGAGAAAGAAAGAGCGCAGAGAGAGAGAGAGCGCAGAGAGAGAGAGAGAGAGCGCAGAGAGAGAGAGAGAGAGAAAGAGCGCAGAGAAAGAGAAAGAAAGAGCGCAGAGAGAGAGAGAGAGCGCAGAGAGAGAGAGAGTGCAGAGAGAGAAAGAGAAAGAAAGAGCGCAGAGAGAGAGAGAGCGCAGAGAGAGAGAGAGAGAGCGCAGAGAGAGAGAGAGAGAGAAAGAGCGCAGAGAGAGAAAGAAAGAGCGCAGAGAGAGAAAGAAAGAGCGCAGAGAGAGAAAGAAAGAGCGCAGAGAGAGAGCACAGAGAGAAAGAAAGAGCGCAGAGAGAGAGAAAGAAAGTGCGCAGAGAGAAAGAGCGCAGAGAGAGAGAAAGAAAGTGCGCAGAGAGAAAGAAAGAGCGCAGAGAGAGAAAGAGAAAGAAAGAGAGCATAGAGAGAAAGAGAAAGAAAGAGCACAGAGAGAGAGAGAGAGAGAGAAAGAGCGCAGAGAGAGAGAAAGAAAGAGCACAGAGAGAGAAAGAAAGAGCGCAGAGAGAGAGAGTGCAGAGAGAAAGAAAGAGCGCAGAGAGAGAGAAAGAGCGCAGAGAGAGAGAAAGAAAGTGCGCAGAGAGAAATAAAGAGCGCAGAGAGAGAGCGCAGAGAGGGAAAGAAAGAGCGCAGAGAGAGAGAGAGAAAGAGCGCAGAGAAAGAGAAAGAAAGAGCGCAGAGAGAGAGAAAGAGCGCAGAGAGAGAGAAAGAAAGAGCGCAGAGAGAGAGAGAGAAAGAAAAAGCGCAGAGAAAGAAAGAGCGCAGAGAGAGGAAGAAAGAGCGCAGAGAGAGAGAGAAAGAAAGAGCGCAGAGAGAGAGAAAGAGCGCAGAGAGAGAGAGAGCGCAGAGAGAGCGCAGAGAGAGCGCAGAGAGAGCGCGCAGAGAGAGAGTGCAGAGAGAGAGAGAGCGCAGAGAGAGAGAGAGCGCAGAGAGAGAGAGAGCGCAGAGAGAGAGAAAGAGCGCAGAGAGAAAGAAAGAGCGCAGAGAGAAAGAAAGAGCGCAGAGAGAAAGAAAGAGCGCAGAGAGAGAGAAAGAAAGAGCGCAGAGAGAGAGAAAGAAAGAGCGCAGAGAGAGAGAAAGAAAGAGCGCAGAGAGAGAAAGAAAGAGCGCAGAGAGAGAGAGAAAGAGCGCAGCGAGAGAGAGGAAAAAAAGAGCGCAGAGAGAGAAAAAAAGAGCGCAGAGAGAGAGAAAGAAAAAGCGCAGAGAGAGAAAGAAAGAGCGCAGAGAGAGAGAGAGAAAGAAAGAGCGCAGAGAGAGAGAGGAAGAAAGAGCGCAGAGAGAGAGAGGAAGAAAGAGCGCAGAGAGAGAGAAAGAGCGCAGAGAGAGAGAGAGCACAGAGAGAGAGAAAAAGCACAGAGAGAGAGAAAGAGCACAGAGAGAGAGAAAGAGCACAGAGAGAGAGAAAGAGCGCAGAGAGAGAGAAAGAAAGAGCGCAGAGAGAGAGAAAGAAAGAGCGCAGAGAGAGAGCGCAGAGAGAGAGAGAGAAATAAAGAGCGCAGAGAGAGAAATAAAGAGCGCAGAGAGAGAAATAAAGAGCGCAGAGAGAGAAATAAAGAGCGCAGAGAGAGAAATAAAGAGCGCAGAGAGAGAAATAAAGAGCGCAGAGAGAGAAATAAAGAGCGCAGAGAGAGAAATAAAGAGCGCAGAGAAAGAAATAAAGAGCGCAGAGAAAGAAATAAAGAGCGCAGAGAGAGAGAAAGAAAGAGCGCAGAGAGAGAGAAAAAGAGCGCAAAGAGAGAAAAAAAGAGCGCAGAGAGAAAGAAAGAAAGAGCGCAGAGAGAAGGAAAGAGCGCAGAGAGAGAGAGCGCAGAGAGAGAAAGAGAAAGAAAGAGCGCAGAGAGAGAGAGAGAGAAAGAGCGCAGAGAGAGAGAAAGAGAAAGAAAGAGCGCAGAGAGAGAAAGTGCGCAGAGAGAGAAAGAGCGCAGAGAGAGAGAAAGAGCGCAGAGAAAGAGAGAAAGAGCGCAGAGAGAGAAAGAAAGAGCGCAAAGAGAGAAAAAAAGAGCGCAGAGAGAAAGAGCGCAGAGAGAGAAAGAGAAAGAAAGAGCGCAGAGAGAGAAAGAGAAAGAAAGAGCGCAGAGAGAGAAAGAGAAAGAAAGAGCGCAGAGAGAGAAAGAGAAAGAAAGAGCGCAGAGAGAGAGAGAAAGAGCGCAGAGAGAGAGAGAGAGAGAGAGCGCAGAGAGAGAGAAAGAAAGAGCGCAGAAAGAGAGAAAGAAAGAGCGCAGAGAGAAAGAAAGAGTACAGAGAGAGAGAAAGAGCGCAGAGAGAGAGAAGGAAAGTGCGCAGAGAGAAAGAAAGAGCGCAGAGAGAAAGAGCGCAGAGAGAGAAAGAGAAAGAAAGAGCGCAGAGAGAGAGAGAGAGAAAGAGCGCAGAGAGAGAGAGAAAGAGCGCAGAGAGAGAGAAAGAGAAAGAAAGAGCGCAGAGAGAGAGAAAGAGCGCAGAGAGAGAGAAAGTAAGAGTGCAGAGAGAAAGAAAGAGCGCAGAGAGAAAGAAAGAAAGAGCGCAGAGAGAGAGAAAGAAAGAGCGCAGAGAGAGAAAGAGCGCAGAGAGAGAAAGAGCGCAGAGAGAGAAAGAGCGCAGAGAGAGAAAGAGCACAGAGAGAGAGAAAGAGCACAGAGAGAGAGAAAGAGCACAGAGAGAGAGAAAGAGCGCAGAGAGAGAAATAAAGAGCGCAGAGAGAGAAATAAAGAGCGCAGAGAGAGAAATAAAGAGCGCAGAGAAAGAAATAAAGAGCGCAGAGAGAGAGAAAGAAAGAGCTCAGAGAGAGAGAAAAAGAGCGCAAAGAGAGAAAAAAAGAACGCAGAGAGAAAGAAAGAAAGAGCGCAGAGAGAAAGAAAGAGCGCAGAGAGAGAGAGCGCAGAGAGAGAAAGAGAAAGAAAGAGCGCAGAGAGAGAGAGAGAGAAAGAGCGCAGAGAGAGAGAGAGAAAGAGCGCAGAGAGAGAGAAAGAGAAAGAAAGTGCGCAGAGAGAGAAAGTGCGCAGAGAGAGAAAGTGCGCAGAGAGAGAAAGAGCGCAGAGAGAAAGAAAGAGCGCAGAGAGAGAGAGAAAGAGCGCAGAGAGAGAAAGAAAGAGCGCAAAGAGAGAAAAAAAGAGCGCAGAAAGAAAGAAAGAGCGCAGAGAGAAAGAAAGAAAGAGCGCAGAGAGAGAGAGAGCGCAGAGAGAGAGAGATAGAGCGCAGAGAGAGAGAGAGAGCGCAGAGAGAGAAAGAGAAAGAAAGAGCGCAGAGAGAGAGAGCGCAGAGAGAGAGAGAGCGCAGAGAGAGAAAGAGCGCAGAGAGAGAAAGAGCGCAGAGAGAGAAAGAGCGCAGAGAAAGAAAGAGCGCAGAGAGAGAAGAGCGCAGAGAGAAAGAGAGAGCGCAGAGAGAAAGAGAGAGCGCAGAGAGAGAAAGAAAGAGCGCAGAGAGAGAAAGAGCGCAGAGAGAGAAAGAGCGCAGAGAGAGAAAGAGCACAGAGAGAGAGAAAGAGCACAGAGAGAGAGAAAGAGCACAGAGAGAGAGAAAGAGCGCAGAGAGAGAAATAAAGAGCGCAGAGAGAGAAATAAAGAGCGCAGAGAGAGAAATAAAGAGCGCAGAGAAAGAAATAAAGAGCGCAGAGAGAGAGAAAGAAAGAGCTCAGAGAGAGAGAAAAAGAGCGCAAAGAGAGAAAAAAAGAACGCAGAGAGAAAGAAAGAAAGAGCGCAGAGAGAAAGAAAGAGCGCAGAGAGAGAGAGCGCAGAGAGAGAAAGAGAAAGAAAGAGCGCAGAGAGAGAGAGAGAGAAAGAGCGCCGAGAGAGAGAGAGAAAGAGCGCAGAGAGAGAGAAAGAGAAAGAAAGTGCGCAGAGAGAGAAAGTGCGCAGAGAGAGAAAGTGCGCAGAGAGAGA
This sequence comes from Ascaphus truei, assembly GCF_040206685.1. Lineage (NCBI taxonomy): Eukaryota > Metazoa > Chordata > Amphibia > Anura > Ascaphidae > Ascaphus > Ascaphus truei. The sequence goes on from NW_027457032.1 coordinate 98,895, forward strand.
AAGAGCGCAGAGAGAAAGAAAGAGCGCAGAGAGAGAGAGAAAGAGCGCAGAGAGAGAAAGAAAGAGCGCAAAGAGAGAAAAAAAGAGCGCAGAAAGAAAGAAAGAGCGCAGAGAGAAAGAAAGAAAGAGCGCAGAGAGAGAGAGAGCGCAGAGAGAGAGAGATAGAGCGCAGAGAGAGAGAGCGCAGAGAGAGAGAGAGCGCAGAGAGAGAAAGAGCGCAGAGAGAGAAAGAGCGCAGAGAGAGAAAGAGCGCAGAGAAAGAAAGAGCGCAGAGAGAGAAGAGCGCAGAGAGAAAGAGAGAGCGCAGAGAGAAAGAGAGAGCGCAGAGAGAGAGAGAAAGAGCGCAGAGAGAGAGAGAGAGCGCAGAGAGAGAAAGAGAAAGAAAGAGCGCAGAGAGAGAAAGAGCGCAGAGAGAGAAAGAGCGCAGAGAGAGAAAGAGCGCAGAGAGAGAAAGAGCGCAGAGAGAGAAAGAGCGCAGAGAGAGAAAGAGCGCAGAGAGAAAGAAAGAGCGCAGAGAGAGAAGAGCGCAGAGAGAAAGAAAGAGCGCAGAGAGAGAGAGAAAGAGAGCAGAGAGAGAGAAAGAGAGCAGAGAGAGAGAAAGAAAGAGCGCAGAGAGAGAAAGAAAGAGCGCAGAGAGAGAAAGAAAGAGCACATAGAGTGAGAGAGAAAGAGCGCAGAAAGAAAGAAAGAGCGCAGAGAGAGATAGAAAGAAAGAGCGCAGAGAGAGAGAGAGAAAGAAAGAGCGCAGAGAGAGAAAAGAAAGAGCGCAGAGAGAAAGAAAGAGCACATAGAGAGAGAAAGAGCGCAGAGAGAGAGAGAAAGAGCGCAGAGAGAGAGAGCGCAGACAGAGAGAGAGCGCAGAGAGAGAGAGCGCAGAGAGAAAGAGAGAGAGAGCGCAGAGAGAGAGAAAGAAAGAGCGCAGAGAGAGAGAAAGAGCGTAGAGAATAAAAGAGCGCAGAGAGAGAGAGAGGAAGAAAGAGCGCAGACAGAGAAAGAAAGAGCACAGACAGAGAAAGAAAGAGCGCAGAGAGAGAGAAAGAGCGCAGAGAGAGAGAAAGAGCGCAGAGAGAGAGAAAGAGCGCAGAGAGAGAGAAAGAGCGCAGAGAGAGAGACAAAGAGCGCAGAGAGAGAGAAAGAAAGAGCGCAGAGAGAGAAAGAAAGAGCGCAGAGAGAGAAAGAAAGAGCACATAGAGTGAGAGAGAAAGAGCGCAGAAAGAAAGAAAGAGCGCAGAGAGAGATAGAAAGAAAGAGCGCAGAGAGAGAGAGAGAAAGAAAGAGCGCAGAGAGAGAGAAAGAAAGAGCGCAGAGAGAGAGAAAGAGCACATAGAGAGAGAAAGAGCGCAGAGAGAGAGAGAAAGAGCGCAGAGAGAGAGAGCGCAGACAGAGAGAGAGCGCAGAGAGAGAGAGCGCAGAGAGAAAGAGAGAGAGAGCGCAGAGAGAGAGAAAGAAAGAGCGCAGAGAGAGAGAAAGAGCGTAGAGAATAAAAGAGCGCAGAGAGAGAGAGAGGAAGAAAGAGCGCAGAGAGAGAGAGAAAGAGCGCAGACAGAGAAAGAAAGAGCACAGACAGAGAAAGAAAGAGCGCAGAGAGAGAGAAAGAGCGCAGAGAGAGAGAAAGAGCGCAGAGAGAGAGAAAGAGCGCAGAGAGAGAGAAAGAGCGCAGAGAGAGAAAGAGCGCAGAGAGAGAGAGAGCGCAGAGAGAGAGAAAGAGCGCAGAGAGAGAGAAAGAGCGCAGAGAGAGAGAAAGAGCGCAGAGAGAGAGAAAGAGCGCAGAGAGAGAGAAAGAGCGCAGAGAGAGAAAGAAAGAGCGCAGAGAGAGAGAAAGAAAGAGCGCAGAGAGAGAGAAAGAAAGAGAGCAGACAATGAAAGAGAGCGCAGAGAGAGAAAGAAAGAGCGCAGAGAGAGAAAGAGCGCAGAGAGAGAAAGAGCGCAGAGAGAGAAAGAGCGCAGAGAGAGAGAAAGAAAGAGCGCAGAGAGAGAGAGAGAGAGCGCAGAGAGAGAAATAAAGAGCGCAGAGAGAGAAAGAAAGAGCGCAGAGAGAGAAAGAAAGAGCGCAAAGAGAGAAAGAAAGAGCGCAAAGAGAGAAAAAAAGAGCGCAAAGAGAGAAAAAAAGAGCGCAGAGAGAAAGAAAGAGCGCAGAGAGAAAGATAGAGCACAGAGAGAGAGAGAGCGCAGAGAGAGAAAGAGAAAGAAAGAGCGCAGAGAGAGAAAGAGAAAGAAAGAGCGCAGAGAGAGAGAGAGCGCAGAGAGAGAGAGAGAAAGAGCGCAGAGAGAGAGAGAAAGAAAGAGCGCAGAGAGAGAAAGAAAGAGCGCAGAGAGAGAGCGCGCAGAGAGAAAGAAAGAGTGCAGAGAGAGAGAAAGAACGCAGAGAGAGAAAGAAAGTGCGCAGAGAGAGAAAGAGCGCAGAGAGAGAGAGAGTGCAGAGAGAGAAAGAGAAAGAAAGAGCGCAGAGAGAGAGAGAGAGCGCAGAGAGAGAGAGAGTGCAGAGAGAGAAAGAGAAAGAAAGAGCGCAGAGAGAGAGAGAGCGCAGAGAGAGAGAGAGAGAGCGCAGAGAGAGAGAGAGAGAGAAAGAGCGCAGAGAGAGAAAGAAAGAGCGCAGAGAGAGAAAGAAAGAGCGCAGAGAGAGAAAGAAAGAGCGCAGAGAGAGAGCACAGAGAGAAAGAAAGAGCGCAGAGAGAGAGAAAGAAAGTGCGCAGAGAGAAAGAGCGCAGAGAGAGAGAAAGAAAGTGCGCAGAGAGAAAGAAAGAGCGCAGAGAGAGAAAGAGAAAGAAAGAGCGCATAGAGAGAAAGAGAAAGAAAGAGCACAGAGAGAGAGAGAGAGAGAGAAAGAGCGCAGAGAGAGAGAAAGAAAGAGCACAGAGAGAGAAAGAAAGAGCGCAGAGAGAGAGAGTGCAGAGAGAAAGAAAGAGCGCAGAGAGAGAGAAAGAGCGCAGAGAGAGAGAAAGAAAGTGCGCAGAGAGAAATAAAGAGCGCAGAGAGAGAGCGCAGAGAGGGAAAGAAAGAGCGCAGAGAGAGAGAGAGAAAGAGCGCAGAGAAAGAGAAAGAAAGAGCGCAGAGAGAGAGAAAGAGCGCAGAGAGAGAGAAAGAAAGAGCGCAGAGAGAGAGAGAGAAAGAAAAAGCGCAGAGAAAGAAAGAGCGCAGAGAGAGAGAGAAAGAGCGCAGAGAGAGAGAGAAAGAAAGAGCGCAGAGAGAGAAAGAAAGAGCGCAGAGAGAGAGAGCGCAGAGAGAAAGAAAGAGTGCAGAGAGAGAGAAAGAACGCAGAGAGAGAAAGAAAGTGCGCAGAGAGAGAAAGAGCGCAGAGAGAAAGAGCGCAGAGAGAGAAAGAGAAAGAAAGAGCGCAGAGAGAGAGAGAGCGCAGAGAGAGAGAGAGAGAGCGCAGAGAGAGAGAGAGAGAGAAAGAGCGCAGAGAAAGAGAAAGAAAGAGCGCAGAGAGAGAGAGAGAGCGCAGAGAGAGAGAGAGTGCAGAGAGAGAAAGAGAAAGAAAGAGCGCAGAGAGAGAGAGAGCGCAGAGAGAGAGAGAGAGAGCGCAGAGAGAGAGAGAGAGAGAAAGAGCGCAGAGAGAGAAAGAAAGAGCGCAGAGAGAGAAAGAAAGAGCGCAGAGAGAGAAAGAAAGAGCGCAGAGAGAGAGCACAGAGAGAAAGAAAGAGCGCAGAGAGAGAGAAAGAAAGTGCGCAGAGAGAAAGAGCGCAGAGAGAGAGAAAGAAAGTGCGCAGAGAGAAAGAAAGAGCGCAGAGAGAGAAAGAGAAAGAAAGAGCGCATAGAGAGAAAGAGAAAGAAAGAGCACAGAGAGAGAGAGAGAGAGAGAAAGAGCGCAGAGAGAGAGAAAGAAAGAGCACAGAGAGAGAAAGAAAGAGCGCAGAGAGAGAGAGTGCAGAGAGAAAGAAAGAGCGCAGAGAGAGAGAAAGAGCGCAGAGAGAGAGAAAGAAAGTGCGCAGAGAGAAATAAAGAGCGCAGAGAGAGAGCGCAGAGAGGGAAAGAAAGAGCGCAGAGAGAGAGAGAGAAAGAGCGCAGAGAAAGAGAAAGAAAGAGCGCAGAGAGAGAGAAAGAGCGCAGAGAGAGAGAAAGAAAGAGCGCAGAGAGAGAGAGAGAAAGAAAAAGCGCAGAGAAAGAAAGAGCGCAGAGAGAGGAAGAAAGAGCGCAGAGAGAGAGAGAAAGAAAGAGCGCAGAGAGAGAGAAAGAGCGCAGAGAGAGAGAGAGCGCAGAGAGAGCGCAGAGAGAGCGCAGAGAGAGCGCGCAGAGAGAGAGTGCAGAGAGAGAGAGAGAGCGCAGAGAGAGAGAGAGCGCAGAGAGAGAGAGAGCGCAGAGAGAGAGAAAGAGCGCAGAGAGAAAGAAAGAGCGCAGAGAGAAAGAAAGAGCGCAGAGAGAAAGAAAGAGCGCAGAGAGAGAGAAAGAAAGAGCGCAGAGAGAAAGAAAGAAAGAGCGCAGAGAGAGAGAAAGAAAGAGCGCAGAGAGAGAAAGAAAGAGCGCAGAGAGAGAGAGAAAGAGCGCAGCGAGAGAGAGGAAAAAAAGAGCGCAGAGAGAGAAAAAAAGAGCGCAGAGAGAGAGAAAGAAAAAGCGCAGAGAGAGAAAGAAAGAGCGCAGAGAGAGAGAGAAAGAAAGAGCGCAGAGAGAGAGAGGAAGAAAGAGCGCAGAGAGAGAGAGGAAGAAAGAGCGCAGAGAGAGAGAAAGAGCGCAGAGAGAGAGAGAGCACAGAGAGAGAGAAAAAGCACAGAGAGAGAGAAAGAGCACAGAGAGAGAGAAAGAGCACAGAGAGAGAGAAAGAGCGCAGAGAGAGAGAAAGAAAGAGCGCAGAGAGAGAGAAAGAAAGAGCGCAGAGAGAGAGCGCAGAGAGAGAGAGAGAAATAAAGAGCGCAGAGAGAGAAATAAAGAGCGCAGAGAGAGAAATAAAGAGCGCAGAGAGAGAAATAAAGAGCGCAGAGAGAGAAATAAAGAGCGCAGAGAGAGAAATAAAGAGCGCAGAGAGAGAAATAAAGAGCGCAGAGAGAGAAATAAAGAGCGCAGAGAGAGAAATAAAGAGCGCAGAGAAAGAAATAAAGAGCGCAGAGAAAGAAATAAAGAGCGCAGAGAGAGAGAAAGAAAGAGCGCAGAGAGAGAGAAAAAGAGCGCAAAGAGAGAAAAAAAGAGCGCAGAGAGAAAGAAAGAAAGAGCGCAGAGAGAAGGAAAGAGCGCAGAGAGAGAGAGCGCAGAGAGAGAAAGAGAAAGAAAGAGCGCAGAGAGAGAGAGAGAGAAAGAGCGCAGAGAGAGAGAAAGAGAAAGAAAGAGCGCAGAGAGAGAAAGTGCGCAGAGAGAGAAAGAGCGCAGAGAGAGAGAAAGAGCGCAGAGAAAGAGAGAAAGAGCGCAGAGAGAGAAAGAAAGAGCGCAAAGAGAGAAAAAAAGAGCGCAGAGAGAAAGAGCGCAGAGAGAGAAAGAGAAAGAAAGAGCGCAGAGAGAGAAAGAGAAAGAAAGAGCGCAGAGAGAGAAAGAGAAAGAAAGAGCGCAGAGAGAGAAAGAGAAAGAAAGAGCGCAGAGAGAGAGATAAAGAGCGCAGAGAGAGAGAGAGAGAGAGAGCGCAGAGAGAGAGAAAGAAAGAGCGCAGAAAGAGAGAAAGAAAGAGCGCAGAGAGAAAGAAAGAGCACAGAGAGAGAGAAAGAGCGCAGAGAGAGAGAAGGAAAGTGCGCAGAGAGAAAGAAAGAGCGCAGAGAGAAAGAGCGCAGAGAGAGAAAGAGAAAGAAAGAGCGCAGAGAGAGAGAGAGAGAAAGAGCGCAGAGAGAGAGAGAAAGAGCGCAGAGAGAGAGAAAGAGAAAGAAAGAGCGCAGAGAGAGAGAAAGAGCGCAGAGAGAGAGAAAGTAAGAGTGCAGAGAGAAAGAAAGAGCGCAGAGAGAAAGAAAGAAAGAGCGCAGAGAGAGAGAAAGAAAGAGCGCAGAGAGAGAAAGAGCGCAGAGAGAGAAAGAGCGCAGAGAGAGAAAGAGCGCAGAGAGAGAAAGAGCACAGAGAGAGAGAAAGAGCACAGAGAGAGAGAAAGAGCACAGAGAGAGAGAAAGAGCGCAGAGAGAGAAATAAAGAGCGCAGAGAGAGAAATAAAGAGCGCAGAGAAAGAAATAAAGAGCGCAGAGAGAGAGAAAGAAAGAGCTCAGAGAGAGAGAAAAAGAGCGCAAAGAGAGAAAAAAAGAACGCAGAGAGAAAGAAAGAAAGAGCGCAGAGAGAAAGAAAGAGCGCAGAGAGAGAGAGCGCAGAGAGAGAAAGAGAAAGAAAGAGCGCAGAGAGAGAGAGAGAGAAAGAGCGCCGAGAGAGAGAGAGAAAGAGCGCAGAGAGAGAGAAAGAGAAAGAAAGTGCGCAGAGAGAGAAAGTGCACAGAGAGAGAAAGTGCGCAGAGAGAGAAAGAGCGCAGAGAGAAAGAAAGAGCGCAGAGAGAGAGAGAAAGAGCGCAGAGAGAGAAAGAAAGAGCGCAAAGAGAGAAAAAAAGAGCGCAGAAAGAAAGAAAGAGCGCAGAGAGAAAGAAAGAAAGAGCGCAGAGAGAGAGAGAGCGCAGAGAGAGAGAGATAGAGCGCAGAGAGAGAGAGAGAGCGCAGAGAGAGAAAGAGAAAGAAAGAGCGCAGAGAGAGAGAGCGCAGAGAGAGAGAGAGCGCAGAGAGAGAAAGAGCGCAGAGAGAGAAAGAGCGCAGAGAGAGAAAGAGCGCAGAGAAAGAAAGAGCGCAGAGAGAGAAGAGCGCAGAGAGAAAGAGAGAGCGCAGAGAGAAAGAGAGAGCGCAGAGAGAGAGAGAAAGAGCGCAGAGAGAGAGAGAGAGCGCAGAGAGAGAAAGAGATAGAAAGAGCGCAGAGAGAGAGAGAAAGAGAGCAGAGAGAGAGAAAGAGAGCAGAGAGAGAGAAAAAAAGAGTGCAGAGAGAGAAAGAAAAAGCGCAGAGAGAGACAAAGAGCGCAGAGAGAGAGAAAGAAAGAGCGCAGAGAGAGAAAGAAAGAGCGCAGAGAGAGAAAGAAAGAGCACATAGAGTGAGAGAGAAAGAGCGCAGAAAGAAAGAAAGAGCGCAGAGAGAGATAGAAAGAAAGAGCGCAGAGAGAGAGAGAGAAAGAAAGAGCGCAGAGAGAGAGAAAGAAAGAGCGCAGAGAGAAAGAAAGAGCACATAGAGAGAGAAAGAGCGCAGAGAGAGAGAGAAAGAGCGCAGAGAGAGAGAGCGCAGACAGAGAGAGAGCGCAGAGAGAGAGAGCGCAGAGAGAAAGAGAGAGAGAGCGCAGAGAGAGAGAAAGAAAGAGCGCAGAGAGAGAGAAAGAGCGTAGAGAATAAAAGAGCGCAGAGAGAGAGAGAGGAAGAAAGAGCGCAGAGAGAGAGAGAAAGAGCGCAGACAGAGAAAGAAAGAGCACAGACAGAGAAAGAAAGAGCGCAGAGAGAGAGAAAGAGCGCAGAGAGAGAGAAAGAGCGCAGAGAGAGAGAAAGAGCGCAGAGAGAGAGAAAGAGCGCAGAGAGAGAGACAAAGAGCGCAGAGAGAGAGAAAGAAAGAGCGCAGAGAGAGAAAGAAAGAGCGCAGAGAGAGAAAGAAAGAGCACATAGAGTGAGAGAGAAAGAGCGCAGAGAGAGAAAAGAAAGAGCGCAGAGAGAAAGAAAGAGCACATAGAGAGAGAAAGAGCGCAGAGAGAGAGAGAAAGAGCGCAGAGAGAGAGAGCGCAGACAGAGAGAGAGCGCAGAGAGAGAGAGCGCAGAGAGAAAGAGAGAGAGAGCGCAGAGAGAGAGAAAGAAAGAGCGCAGAGAGAGAGAAAGAGCGTAGAGAATAAAAGAGCGCAGAGAGAGAGAGAGGAAGAAAGAGCGCAGACAGAGAAAGAAAGAGCACAGACAGAGAAAGAAAGAGCGCAGAGAGAGAGAAAGAGCGCAGAGAGAGAGAAAGAGCGCAGAGAGAGAGAAAGAGCGCAGAGAGAGAGAAAGAGCGCAGAGAGAGAGACAAAGAGCGCAGAGAGAGAGAAAGAAAGAGCGCAGAGAGAGAAAGAAAGAGCGCAGAGAGAGAAAGAAAGAGCACATAGAGTGAGAGAGAAAGAGCGCAGAAAGAAAGAAAGAGCGCAGAGAGAGATAGAAAGAAAGAGCGCAGAGAGAGAGAGAGAAAGAAAGAGCGCAGAGAGAGAGAAAGAAAGAGCGCAGAGAGAGAGAAAGAGCACATAGAGAGAGAAAGAGCGCAGAGAGAGAGAGAAAGAGCGCAGAGAGAGAGAGCGCAGACAGAGAGAGAGCGCAGAGAGAGAGAGCGCAGAGAGAAAGAGAGAGAGAGCGCAGAGAGAGAGAAAGAAAGAGCGCAGAGAGAGAGAAAGAGCGTAGAGAATAAAAGAGCGCAGAGAGAGAGAGAGGAAGAAAGAGCGCAGAGAGAGAGAGAAAGAGCGCAGACAGAGAAAGAAAGAGCACAGACAGAGAAAGAAAGAGCGCAGAGAGAGAGAAAGAGCGCAGAGAGAGAGAAAGAGCGCAGAGAGAGAGAAAGAGCGCAGAGAGAGAGAAAGAGCGCAGAGAGAGAAAGAGCGCAGAGAGAGAGAGAGCGCAGAGAGAGAGAAAGAGCGCAGAGAGAGAGAAAGAGCGCAGAGAGAGAGAAAGAGCGCAGAGAGAGAGAAAGAGCGCAGAGAGAGAGAAAGAGCGCAGAGAGAGAAAGAAAGAGCGCAGAGAGAGAGAAAGAAAGAGCGCAGAGAGAGAGAAAGAAAGAGAGCAGACAATGAAAGAGAGCGCAGAGAGAGAAAGAAAGAGCGCAGAGAGAGAAAGAGCGCAGAGAGAGAAAGAGCGCAGAGAGAGAAAGAGCGCAGAGAGAGAGAAAGAAAGAGCGCAGAGAGAGAGAGAGAGAGCGCAGAGAGAGAAATAAAGAGCGCAGAGAGAGAAAGAAAGAGCGCAGAGAGAGAAAGAAAGAGCGCAAAGAGAGAAAGAAAGAGCGCAAAGAGAGAAAAAAAGAGCGCAAAGAGAGAAAAAAAGAGCGCAGAGAGAAAGAAAGAGCGCAGAGAGAAAGATAGAGCACAGAGAGAGAGAGAGCGCAGAGAGAGAAAGAGAAAGAAAGAGCGCAGAGAGAGAAAGAGAAAGAAAGAGCGCAGAGAGAGAGAGAGCGCAGAGAGAGAGAGAGAAAGAGCGCAGAGAGAGAGAGAAAGAAAGAGCGCAGAGAGAGAAAGAAAGAGCGCAGAGAGAGAGCGCGCAGAGAGAAAGAAAGAGTGCAGAGAGAGAGAAAGAACGCAGAGAGAGAAAGAAAGTGCGCAGAGAGAGAAAGAGCGCAGAGAGAGAGAGAGTGCAGAGAGAGAAAGAGAAAGAAAGAGCGCAGAGAGAGAGAGAGAGCGCAGAGAGAGAGAGAGTGCAGAGAGAGAAAGAGAAAGAAAGAGCGCAGAGAGAGAGAGAGCGCAGAGAGAGAGAGAGAGAGCGCAGAGAGAGAGAGAGAGAGAAAGAGCGCAGAGAGAGAAAGAAAGAGCGCAGAGAGAGAAAGAAAGAGCGCAGAGAGAGAAAGAAAGAGCGCAGAGAGAGAGCACAGAGAGAAAGAAAGAGCGCAGAGAGAGAGAAAGAAAGTGCGCAGAGAGAAAGAGCGCAGAGAGAGAGAAAGAAAGTGCGCAGAGAGAAAGAAAGAGCGCAGAGAGAGAAAGAGAAAGAAAGAGCGCATAGAGAGAAAGAGAAAGAAAGAGCACAGAGAGAGAGAGAGAGAGAGAAAGAGCGCAGAGAGAGAGAAAGAAAGAGCACAGAGAGAGAAAGAAAGAGCGCAGAGAGAGAGAGTGCAGAGAGAAAGAAAGAGCGCAGAGAGAGAGAAAGAGCGCAGAGAGAGAGAAAGAAAGTGCGCAGAGAGAAATAAAGAGCGCAGAGAGAGAGCGCAGAGAGGGAAAGAAAGAGCGCAGAGAGAGAGAGAGAAAGAGCGCAGAGAAAGAGAAAGAAAGAGCGCAGAGAGAGAGAAAGAGCGCAGAGAGAGAGAAAGAAAGAGCGCAGAGAGAGAGAGAGAAAGAAAAAGCGCAGAGAAAGAAAGAGCGCAGAGAGAGAGAGAAAGAGCGCAGAGAGAGAGAGAAAGAAAGAGCGCAGAGAGAGAAAGAAAGAGCGCAGAGAGAGAGAGCGCAGAGAGAAAGAAAGAGTGCAGAGAGAGAGAAAGAACGCAGAGAGAGAAAGAAAGTGCGCAGAGAGAGAAAGAGCGCAGAGAGAAAGAGCGCAGAGAGAGAAAGAGAAAGAAAGAGCGCAGAGAGAGAGAGAGCGCAGAGAGAGAGAGAGAGAGCGCAGAGAGAGAGAGAGAGAGAAAGAGCGCAGAGAAAGAGAAAGAAAGAGCGCAGAGAGAGAGAGAGAGCGCAGAGAGAGAGAGAGTGCAGAGAGAGAAAGAGAAAGAAAGAGCGCAGAGAGAGAGAGAGCGCAGAGAGAGAGAGAGAGAGCGCAGAGAGAGAGAGAGAGAGAAAGAGCGCAGAGAGAGAAAGAAAGAGCGCAGAGAGAGAAAGAAAGAGCGCAGAGAGAGAAAGAAAGAGCGCAGAGAGAGAGCACAGAGAGAAAGAAAGAGCGCAGAGAGAGAGAAAGAAAGTGCGCAGAGAGAAAGAGCGCAGAGAGAGAGAAAGAAAGTGCGCAGAGAGAAAGAAAGAGCGCAGAGAGAGAAAGAGAAAGAAAGAGCGCATAGAGAGAAAGAGAAAGAAAGAGCACAGAGAGAGAGAGAGAGAGAGAAAGAGCGCAGAGAGAGAGAAAGAAAGAGCACAGAGAGAGAAAGAAAGAGCGCAGAGAGAGAGAGTGCAGAGAGAAAGAAAGAGCGCAGAGAGAGAGAAAGAGCGCAGAGAGAGAGAAAGAAAGTGCGCAGAGAGAAATAAAGAGCGCAGAGAGAGAGCGCAGAGAGGGAAAGAAAGAGCGCAGAGAGAGAGAGAGAAAGAGCGCAGAGAAAGAGAAAGAAAGAGCGCAGAGAGAGAGAAAGAGCGCAGAGAGAGAGAAAGAAAGAGCGCAGAGAGAGAGAGAGAAAGAAAAAGCGCAGAGAAAGAAAGAGCGCAGAGAGAGGAAGAAAGAGCGCAGAGAGAGAGAGAAAGAAAGAGCGCAGAGAGAGAGAAAGAGCGCAGAGAGAGAGAGAGCGCAGAGAGAGCGCAGAGAGAGCGCAGAGAGAGCGCGCAGAGAGAGAGTGCAGAGAGAGAGAGAGAGCGCAGAGAGAGAGAGAGCGCAGAGAGAGAGAGAGCGCAGAGAGAGAGAAAGAGCGCAGAGAGAAAGAAAGAGCGCAGAGAGAAAGAAAGAGCGCAGAGAGAAAGAAAGAGCGCAGAGAGAGAGAAAGAAAGAGCGCAGAGAGAAAGAAAGAAAGAGCGCAGAGAGAGAGAAAGAAAGAGCGCAGAGAGAGAAAGAAAGAGCGCAGAGAGAGAGAGAAAGAGCGCAGCGAGAGAGAGGAAAAAAAGAGCGCAGAGAGAGAAAAAAAGAGCGCAGAGAGAGAGAAAGAAAAAGCGCAGAGAGAGAAAGAAAGAGCGCAGAGAGAGAGAGAAAGAAAGAGCGCAGAGAGAGAGAGGAAGAAAGAGCGCAGAGAGAGAGAGGAAGAAAGAGCGCAGAGAGAGAGAAAGAGCGCAGAGAGAGAGAGAGCACAGAGAGAGAGAAAAAGCACAGAGAGAGAGAAAGAGCACAGAGAGAGAGAAAGAGCACAGAGAGAGAGAAAGAGCGCAGAGAGAGAGAAAGAAAGAGCGCAGAGAGAGAGAAAGAAAGAGCGCAGAGAGAGAGCGCAGAGAGAGAGAGAGAAATAAAGAGCGCAGAGAGAGAAATAAAGAGCGCAGAGAGAGAAATAAAGAGCGCAGAGAGAGAAATAAAGAGCGCAGAGAGAGAAATAAAGAGCGCAGAGAGAGAAATAAAGAGCGCAGAGAGAGAAATAAAGAGCGCAGAGAGAGAAATAAAGAGCGCAGAGAGAGAAATAAAGAGCGCAGAGAAAGAAATAAAGAGCGCAGAGAAAGAAATAAAGAGCGCAGAGAGAGAGAAAGAAAGAGCGCAGAGAGAGAGAAAAAGAGCGCAAAGAGAGAAAAAAAGAGCGCAGAGAGAAAGAAAGAAAGAGCGCAGAGAGAAGGAAAGAGCGCAGAGAGAGAGAGCGCAGAGAGAGAAAGAGAAAGAAAGAGCGCAGAGAGAGAGAGAGAGAAAGAGCGCAGAGAGAGAGAAAGAGAAAGAAAGAGCGCAGAGAGAGAAAGTGCGCAGAGAGAGAAAGAGCGCAGAGAGAGAGAAAGAGCGCAGAGAAAGAGAGAAAGAGCGCAGAGAGAGAAAGAAAGAGCGCAAAGAGAGAAAAAAAGAGCGCAGAGAGAAAGAGCGCAGAGAGAGAAAGAGAAAGAAAGAGCGCAGAGAGAGAAAGAGAAAGAAAGAGCGCAGAGAGAGAAAGAGAAAGAAAGAGCGCAGAGAGAGAAAGAGAAAGAAAGAGCGCAGAGAGAGAGATAAAGAGCGCAGAGAGAGAGAGAGAGAGAGAGCGCAGAGAGAGAGAAAGAAAGAGCGCAGAAAGAGAGAAAGAAAGAGCGCAGAGAGAAAGAAAGAGCACAGAGAGAGAGAAAGAGCGCAGAGAGAGAGAAGGAAAGTGCGCAGAGAGAAAGAAAGAGCGCAGAGAGAAAGAGCGCAGAGAGAGAAAGAGAAAGAAAGAGCGCAGAGAGAGAGAGAGAGAAAGAGCGCAGAGAGAGAGAGAAAGAGCGCAGAGAGAGAGAAAGAGAAAGAAAGAGCGCAGAGAGAGAGAAAGAGCGCAGAGAGAGAGAAAGTAAGAGTGCAGAGAGAAAGAAAGAGCGCAGAGAGAAAGAAAGAAAGAGCGCAGAGAGAGAGAAAGAAAGAGCGCAGAGAGAGAAAGAGCGCAGAGAGAGAAAGAGCGCAGAGAGAGAAAGAGCGCAGAGAGAGAAAGAGCACAGAGAGAGAGAAAGAGCACAGAGAGAGAGAAAGAGCACAGAGAGAGAGAAAGAGCGCAGAGAGAGAAATAAAGAGCGCAGAGAGAGAAATAAAGAGCGCAGAGAAAGAAATAAAGAGCGCAGAGAGAGAGAAAGAAAGAGCTCAGAGAGAGAGAAAAAGAGCGCAAAGAGAGAAAAAAAGAACGCAGAGAGAAAGAAAGAAAGAGCGCAGAGAGAAAGAAAGAGCGCAGAGAGAGAGAGCGCAGAGAGAGAAAGAGAAAGAAAGAGCGCAGAGAGAGAGAGAGAGAAAGAGCGCCGAGAGAGAGAGAGAAAGAGCGCAGAGAGAGAGAAAGAGAAAGAAAGTGCGCAGAGAGAGAAAGTGCACAGAGAGAGAAAGTGCGCAGAGAGAGAAAGAGCGCAGAGAGAAAGAAAGAGCGCAGAGAGAGAGAGAAAGAGCGCAGAGAGAGAAAGAAAGAGCGCAAAGAGAGAAAAAAAGAGCGCAGAAAGAAAGAAAGAGCGCAGAGAGAAAGAAAGAAAGAGCGCAGAGAGAGAGAGAGCGCAGAGAGAGAGAGATAGAGCGCAGAGAGAGAGAGAGAGCGCAGAGAGAGAAAGAGAAAGAAAGAGCGCAGAGAGAGAGAGCGCAGAGAGAGAGAGAGCGCAGAGAGAGAAAGAGCGCAGAGAGAGAAAGAGCGCAGAGAGAGAAAGAGCGCAGAGAAAGAAAGAGCGCAGAGAGAGAAGAGCGCAGAGAGAAAGAGAGAGCGCAGAGAGAAAGAGAGAGCGCAGAGAGAGAGAGAAAGAGCGCAGAGAGAGAGAGAGAGCGCAGAGAGAGAAAGAGATAGAAAGAGCGCAGAGAGAGAGAGAAAGAGAGCAGAGAGAGAGAAAGAGAGCAGAGAGAGAGAAAAAAAGAGTGCAGAGAGAGAAAGAAAAAGCGCAGAGAGAGACAAAGAGCGCAGAGAGAGAGAAAGAAAGAGCGCAGAGAGAGAAAGAAAGAGCGCAGAGAGAGAAAGAAAGAGCACATAGAGTGAGAGAGAAAGAGCGCAGAAAGAAAGAAAGAGCGCAGAGAGAGATAGAAAGAAAGAGCGCAGAGAGAGAGAGAGAAAGAAAGAGCGCAGAGAGAGAGAAAGAAAGAGCGCAGAGAGAAAGAAAGAGCACATAGAGAGAGAAAGAGCGCAGAGAGAGAGAGAAAGAGCGCAGAGAGAGAGAGCGCAGACAGAGAGAGAGCGCAGAGAGAGAGAGCGCAGAGAGAAAGAGAGAGAGAGCGCAGAGAGAGAGAAAGAAAGAGCGCAGAGAGAGAGAAAGAGCGTAGAGAATAAAAGAGCGCAGAGAGAGAGAGAGGAAGAAAGAGCGCAGACAGAGAAAGAAAGAGCACAGACAGAGAAAGAAAGAGCGCAGAGAGAGAGAAAGAGCGCAGAGAGAGAGAAAGAGCGCAGAGAGAGAGAAAGAGCGCAGAGAGAGAGAAAGAGCGCAGAGAGAGAGACAAAGAGCGCAGAGAGAGAGAAAGAAAGAGCGCAGAGAGAGAAAGAAAGAGCGCAGAGAGAGAAAGAAAGAGCACATAGAGTGAGAGAGAAAGAGCGCAGAAAGAAAGAAAGAGCGCAGAGAGAGATAGAAAGAAAGAGCGCAGAGAGAGAGAGAGAAAGAAAGAGCGCAGAGAGAGAGAAAGAAAGAGCGCAGAGAGAAAGAAAGAGCACATAGAGAGAGAAAGAGCGCAGAGAGAGAGAGAAAGAGCGCAGAGAGAGAGAGCGCAGACAGAGAGAGAGCGCAGAGAGAGAGAGCGCAGAGAGAAAGAGAGAGAGAGCGCAGAGAGAGAGAAAGAAAGAGCGCAGAGAGAGAGAAAGAGCACATAGAGAGAGAAAGAGCGCAGAGAGAGAGAGAAAGAGCGCAGAGAGAGAGAAAGAGCGCAGAGAGAGAGAAAGAGCGCAGAGAGAGAGAAAGAGCGCAGAGAGAGAGACAAAGAGCGCAGAGAGAGAGAAAGAAAGAGCGCAGAGAGAGAAAGAAAGAGCGCAGAGAGAGAAAGAAAGAGCACATAGAGTGAGAGAGAAAGAGCGCAGAAAGAAAGAAAGAGCGCAGAGAGAGATAGAAAGAAAGAGCGCAGAGAGAGAGAGAGAAAGAAAGAGCGCAGAGAGAGAGAAAGAAAGAGCGCAGAGAGAAAGAAAGAGCACATAGAGAGAGAAAGAGCGCAGAGAGAGAGAGAAAGAGCGCAGAGAGAGAGAGCGCAGACAGAGAGAGAGCGCAGAGAGAGAGAGCGCAGAGAGAAAGAGAGAGAGAGCGCAGAGAGAGAGAAAGAAAGAGCGCAGAGAGAGAGAAAGAGCACATAGAGAGAGAAAGAGCGCAGAGAGAGAGAGAAAGAGCGCAGAGAGAGAGAGCGCAGACAGAGAGAGAGCGCAGAGAGAGAGAGCGCAGAGAGAAAGAGAGAGAGAGCGCAGAGAGAGAGAAAGAAAGAGCGCAGAGAGAGAGAAAGAGCGTAGAGAATAAAAGAGCGCAGAGAGAGAGAGAGGAAGAAAGAGCGCAGACAGAGAAAGAAAGAGCACAGACAGAGAAAGAAAGAGCGCAGAGAGAGAGAAAGAGCGCAGAGAGAGAGAAAGAGCGCAGAGAGAGAGAAAGAGCGCAGAGAGAGAGAAAGAGCGCAGAGAGAGAGAGAGCGCAGAGAGAGAGAAAGAGCGCAGAGAGAGAGAAAGAGCGCAGAGAGAGAGAAAGAGCGCAGAGAGAGAGAAAGAGCGCAGAGAGAGAGAAAGAGCGCAGAGAGAGAAAGAAAGAGCGCAGAGAGAGAGAAAGAAAGAGCGCAGAGAGAGAGAAAGAAAGAGCGCAGAGAGAGAGAAAGAAAGAGCGCAGAGAGAGAAAGAAAGAGCGCAGAGAGAGAAAGAAAGAGCGCAGAGAAAGAAAGAGCGCAGAGAGAGAGAAAGAAAGAGCGCAGAGAGAGAAAGAAAGAGCGCAAAGAGAGAAAAAAAGAGTGCAAAGAGAGAAAAAAAGAGCGCAGAGAGAGAGAAAGAAAGAGCACAGAGAGAGAAAGAAAGAGCGCAGAGAGAGAGAGCGCAGAGAGAAAGAAAGAGCACAGAGAGAGAAAGAGCGCAGAGAGAGAGAAAGAAAGTGCGCAGAGAGAAAGAAAGAGCGCAGAGAGAAAGAGCGCAGAGAGAGAAAGAGAAAGAAAGAGCGCAGAGAGAGAAAGAGAAAGAAAGAGCGCAGAGAGAGAAAGAGAAAGAAAGAGCGCAGAGAGAGAAAGAGAAAGAAAGAGCGCAGAGAGAGAGAGAGAAAGAGCGCAGAGAGAGAGAGAGAAAGAGCGCAGAGAGAGAGAAAGAAAGAGCGCAGAAAGAGAGAAAGAAAGAGCGCAGAGAGAAAGAAAGAGCACAGAGAGAGAGAAAGAGCGCAGAGAGAGAGAAAGAAAGTGCGCAGAGAGAAAGAAAGAGCGCAGAGAGAAAGAGCGCAGAAAGAGAATGAGAAAGAAAGAGCGCAGAGAGAGAGAGAGAAAGAGCGCAGAGAGAGAGAAAGAGCGCATAGAGAGAGAAAGTAAGAGTGCAGAGAGAAAGAAAGAGCGCAGAGAGAAAGAAAGAAAGAGCGCAGAGAGAGAGAAAGAAAGAGCGCAGAGAGAGAAAGAGCACACAGAGAGAGAAAGAGCACAGAGAGAGAGAAAGAGCGCAGAGAGAGAAAGAAAGAGCGCAGAGAGAGAGAGAGCGCAGAGAGAGAGAAAGAGCGCAGAGAGAAAGAAAAAGCACAGAGAGAGAGAGCGCCGAGAGAGAAAAAGAGAAAGAAAGAGCGCAGAGAGAGAGAAAGAAAGAGCGCAGAGAGAGAGCGCAGAGAGAGAGAGCGCAGAGAGAGAAATAAAGAGCGCAGAGAGAGAAAGAAAGAGCGCAGAGAAAGAAAGAGCGCAGATAGAGAAAGAAAGAGCGCAGAGAGAGAAAAAAAGAGCGCAAAGAGAGAAAAAAAGAGCGCAAAGAGAAAGAAAGAGCGCAGAGAGAAAGAAAGAGCGCAGAGAGAAAGAAAGAGCGCAGAGAGAAAGAAAGAGCGCAGAGAGAAAGAAAGAGCGCAGAGAGAAAGAAAGAGAGCAGAGAGAGCGCAGAGAGAGAAAGAGAAAGAAAGAGCGCAGAGAGAGAAAGAGAAAGAAAGAGCACAGAGAGAGAGAGAGAGAAAGAGCGCAGAGAGAGAGATAGAAAGAGCGCAGAGAGAGAAAGAAAGAGCGCAGAGAGAGAAAGAAAGAGCGCAGAGAGAGAGCGCAGAGAGAAAGAAAGAGCGCAGAGAGAGAGAAAGAGCGCAGAGAGAGAGAAAGAAAGTGCGCAGAGAGAAAGAAAGAAAGTGCGCAGAGAGAAAGAAAGAGCGCAGAGAGAGAGAAAGAAAGTGCGCAGAGAGAAAGAAAGAGCGCAGAGAGAAAGAGCGCAGAGAGAGAAAGAGAAAGAAAGAGCGCATAGAGAGAAAGAGAAAGAAAGAGCGCAGAGAGAGAGAGAGAGAGAAAGAGAAAGAGCGCAGAGAGAGAGAAAGAAAGAGCACAGAGAGAGAAAGAAAGAGCGCAGAGAGAGAGAGCGCAGAGAGAAAGAAAGAGCGCAGAGAGAGAGAAAGAGCGCAGAGAGAGAGAAAGAAAGTGCGCAGAGAGAAAGAAAGAGCGCAGAGAGAGAGCGCAGAGAGAGAAAGAGAAAGAAAGAGCGCAGAGAGAGAGAGAGAAAGAGCGCAGAGAGAGAGAGAGAAAGAGCGCAGAGAGAGAGAAAGAGAAAGAAAGAGCGCAGAGAGAGAGAAAGAGCGCAGAGAGAGAGAAAGAGTGCAGAGAGAGAGAAAGAAAGAGCGCAGAGAGAGAGAAAGTAAGAGTGCAGAGAGAAAGAAAGAGCGCAGAGAGAGAGAAAGAAAAAGCGCAGAGAAAGAAAGAGCGCAGAGAGAGGAAGAAAGAGCGCAGAGAGAGAGAGAAAGAAAGAGCGCAGAGAGAGAGAGCGCAGAGAGAGAGAAAGAAAGAGCGCAGAGAGAGAGAGAGAGCGCAGAGAGAGAGCGCAGAGAGAGAGAGCGCAGAGAGAGAGAGCACAGAGAGAGAGAGAGCGCAGAGAGAGAGAGAGCGCAGAGAGAGAGAGAGCGCAGAGAGAGAGAGCGCAGAGAGAGAGAGCGCAGAGAGAGAGAAAGAGCGCAGAGAGAAAGAAAGAGCGCAGAGAGAGAGAAAGAGAGCAGAGAGAAAGAAAGTGCGCAGAGAGAAAGAAAGAGCGCAGAGAGAAAGAAAGAGCGCAGAGAGAGAGAAAGAAAGAGCGCAGAGAGAGAGAAAGAAAGAGCGCAGAGAGAGAGAGAAAGAGCGCAGCGAGAGAGAGAGAGCGCAGCGAGAGAGAGAGAGCGCAGAGAGAGAGAGAGAAAGAGAGAGCGCAGAGAGAGAGAGAAAGAAAGAGCGCAGAGAGAGAGAGAAAGAAAGAGCGCAGAGAGAGAAAGAAAGAGTGCAAAGAGAGAGAAAGAGCGCAGAGAGAGAGAAAGAACGCAGAGAGAGAAAGAACGCAGAGAGAGAAAGAACGCAGAGAGAGAAAGAACGCAGAGAGAGAAAGAGCGCAGAGAGAGAAAGAGCGCAGAGAGAGAAAGAGCGCAGAGAGAGAAAGAGCGCAGAGAGAGAAAGAGCGCAGAGAGAGAAAGAGCGCAGAGAGAAAGAAAGAGCGCAGAGAGAAAGAAAGAGCGCAGAGAGAAAGAAAGAGCGCAGAGAGAGAGAGAGAGTGCAGAGAGAGAGAAAAAAAGAGCGCAGAGAGAGAGAAAAAAAGAGCGCAGAGAGAGAGAAAAAAAGAGCGCAGAGAGAAAGAAAGAGCGCAGAGAGAGAGAGAAAGAAAGAGCGCAGAGAGAGAGCGCAGAGAGAAAGAGAGAGAGAGCGCAGAGAGAGAGAAAGAAAGAGCGCAGAGAGAGAGAAAGAGTGTAGAGAATAAAAGAGCGCAGAGAGAGAGAGAGGAAGAAAGAGCGCAGACAGAGAAAGAAAGAGCGCAGACAGAGAAAGAAAGAGCGCAGACAGAGAAAGAAAGAGCGCAGAGAGAGAGAAAGAGCGCAGAGAGAGAGAAAGAGCGCAGAGAGAGAAAGAGCGCAGAGAGAGAAAGAGCGCAGAGAGAGAAAGAGCGCAGAGAGAGAGAGAAAGAGCACAGAGAGAGAGAGAGAGAGCGCAGAGAGAGAAAGAAAGAGCGCAGAGAGAGAAAGAAAGAGCGCAGAGAGAGAAAGAAAGAGCGCAGAGAGAGAAAGAAAGAGCGCAGAGAGAGAAAGAAAGAGCGCAGAGAGAGAGAAAGAAAGAGCGCAGAGAGAGAGCGCAGAGAGAGAGAGAGAGCGCAGAGAGAGAGAGAGAGAGCGCAGAGAGAGAGAGAGAGCGCAGAGAGAGAAAGAAAGAGCGCAGAGAGAGAAAGAAAGAGCGCAGAGAAAGAAAGAGCGCAGAGAGAGAGAAAGAAAGAGCGCAGAGAGAGAAAGAAAGAGCGCAAAGAGAGAAAAAAAGAGTGCAAAGAGAGAAAAAAAGAGCGCAGAGAGAAAGAAAGAGTGCAGCGAGAAAGAAAGAGCGCAGAGAGAGAGAGCGCAGAGAGAGAAAGAGAAAGAAAGAGCGCAGAAAGAGAGAGAGAAAGAGCGCAGAGAGAGAGAAAGAAAGAGCGCAGAGAGAGAAAGAAAGAGCGCAGAGAGAGAGCGCAGAGAGAAAGAAAGAGCGCAGAGAGAGAGAAAGAGCGCAGAGAGAGAGAAAGAAAGTGCGCAGAGAGAAAGAGCGCAGAGAGAGAAAGAGAAAGAAAGAGCGCAGAGAGAGAAAGAGAAAGAGCGCAGAGAGAGAGAGAGAAAGAGCGCAGAGAGAGAGAGAGAAAGAGCGCAGAGAGAGAAAGAGTGCAGAGAGAAAGAGAGAGCGCAGAGAGAGAGAGAGCGCAGAGAGAGAGAGCGCAGAAGAGAGAAAGAGCGCAGAGAGAAAGAAAGAGCGCAGAGAGAGAGAAAGAGAGCAGAGAGAAAGAAAGTGCGCAGAGAGAAAGAAAGAGCGCAGAGAGAAAGAAAGAGCGCAGAGAGAGAGAAAGAAAGAGCGCAGAGAGAGAGAAAGAAAGAGCGCAGAGAGAGAGAGAAAGAGCGCAGCGAGAGAGAGAGAGAGCGCAGCGAGAGAGAGAGAGTGCAGAGAGAGAGAGAAAGAGAGAGCGCAGAGAGAGAGAGAAAGAAAGAGCGCAGAGAGAGAGAGAAAGAAAGAGCGCAGAGAGAGAAAGAAAGAGTGCAAAGAGAGAGAAAGAGCGCAGAGAGAGAGAAAGAACGCAGAGAGAGAAAGAACGCAGAGAGAGAAAGAACGCAGAGAGAGAAAGAACGCAGAGAGAGAAAGAGCGCAGAGAGAGAAAGAGCGCAGAGAGAGAAAGAGCGCAGAGAGAGAAAGAGCGCAGAGAGAGAAAGAGCGCAGAGAGAGAAAGAGCGCAGAGAGAGAAAGAAAGAGCGCAGAGAGAAAGAAAGAGCGCAGAGAGAAAGAAAGAGCGCAGAGAGAAAGAAAGAGCGCAGAGAGAAAGAAAGAGCGCAGAGAGAAAGAAAGAGCGCAGAGAGAGAGAGAGAGAGCGCAGAGAGAGAGAAAAAAAGAGCGCAGAGAGAGAGAAAAAAAGAGCGCAGAGAGAGAGAAAAAAAGAGCGCAGAGAGAGAGAAAAAAAGAGCGCAGAGAGAAAGAAAGAGCGCAGAGAGAGAGAGAAAGAAAGAGCGCAGAGAGAGAGCGCAGAGAGAAAGAGAGAGAGAGCGCAGAGAGAGAGAAAGAAAGAGCGCAGAGAGAGAGAAAGAGCGTAGAGAATAAAAGAGCGCAGAGAGAGAGAGAGGAAGAAAGAGCGCAGACAGAGAAAGAAAGAGCGCAGACAGAGAAAGAAAGAGCGCAGACAGAGAAAGAAAGAGCGCAGAGAGAGAGAAAGAGAGAGAGAAAGAGCGCAGAGAGAGAAAGAGCGCAGAGAGAGAAAGAGCGCAGAGAGAGAAAGAGCGCAGAGAGAGAGAGAAAGAGCGCAGAGAGAGAGAGAGAGAGCGCAGAGAGAGAAAGAGAGAGCGCAGAGAGAGAAAGAAAGAGCGCAGAGAGAGAAAGAAAGAGCGCAGAGAGAGAAAGAAAGAGCGCAGAGAGAGAAAGAAAGAGCGCAGAGAGAGAAAGAAAGAGCGCAAAGAGAGAAAAAAAGAGTGCAAAGAGAGAAAAAAAGAGCGCAGAGAGAAAGAAAGAGTGCAGCGAGAAAGAAAGAGCGCAGAGAGAGAGAGAGAAAGAGCGCAGAGAGAGAGAAAGAGAAAGAAAGAGCGCAGAGAGATAGAAAGAGCGCAGAGAGAGAGAAAGAGTGCAGAGAGAGAGAAAGAAAGAGCGCAGAGAGAGAGAAAGTAAGAGTGCAGAGAGAAAGAAAGAGCGCAGAGAGAGAGAAAGAAAAAGCGCAGAGAAAGAAAGAGCGCAGAGAGAGGAAGAAAGAGCGCAGAGAGAGAGAGAAAGAAAGAGCGCAGAGAGAGAGAGAGCGCAGAGAGAGAGAAAGAAAGAGCGCAGAGAGAGAGAGAGAGCGCAGAGAGAGAGCGCAGAGAGAGAGAGCGCAGAGAGAGAGAGAGCACAGAGAGAGAGAGAGCGCAGAGAGAGAGAGAGCGCAGAGAGAGAGAGAGCGCAGAGAGAGAGAGTGCAGAGAGAGAGAGCGCAGAGAGAGAGAAAGAGCGCAGAGAGAAAGAAAGAGCGCAGAGAGAGAGAAAGAGAGCAGAGAGAAAGAAAGTGCGCAGAGAGAAAGAAAGAGCGCAGAGAGAAAGAAAGAGCGCAGAGAGAGAGAAAGAAAGAGCGCAGAGAGAGAGAAAGAAAGAGCGCAGAGAGAGAGAGAAAGAGCGCAGCGAGAGAGAGAGAGAGCGCAGCGAGAGAGAGAGAGCGCAGAGAGAGAGAGAAAGAGAGAGCGCAGAGAGAGAGAGAAAGAAAGAGCGCAGAGAGAGAGAGAAAGAAAGAGCGCAGAGAGAGAAAGAAAGAGTGCAAAGAGAGAGAAAGAGCGCAGAGAGAGAGAAAGAACGCAGAGAGAGAAAGAACGCAGAGAGAGAAAGAACGCAGAGAGAGAAAGAACGCAGAGAGAGAAAGAACGCAGAGAGAGAAAGAGCGCAGAGAGAGAAAGAGCGCAGAGAGAGAAAGAGCGCAGAGAGAGAAAGAGCGCAGAGAGAGAAAGAGCGCAGAGAGAGAAAGAGCGCAGAGAGAGAAAGAGCGCAGAGAGAGAAAGAGCGCAGAGAGAAAGAAAGAGCGCAGAGAGAAAGAAAGAGCGCAGAGAGAAAGAAAGAGCGCAGAGAGAAAGAAAGAGCGCAGAGAGAAAGAAAGAGCGCAGAGAGAGAGAGAGAGAGCGCAGAGAGAGAGAAAAAAAGAGCGCAGAGAGAGAGAAAAAAAGAGCGCAGAGAGAGAGAAAAAAAGAGCGCAGAGAGAAAGAAAGAGCGCAGAGAGAGAGAGAAAGAAAGAGCGCAGAGAGAGAGCGCAGAGAGAAAGAGAGAGAGAGCGCAGAGAGAGAGAAAGAAAGAGCGCAGAGAGAGAGAAAGAGCGTAGAGAATAAAAGAGCGCAGAGAGAGAGAGAGGAAGAAAGAGCGCAGACAGAGAAAGAAAGAGCGCAGACAGAGAAAGAAAGAGCGCAGACAGAGAAAGAAAGAGCGCAGACAGAGAAAGAAAGAGCGCAGACAGAGAAAGAAAGAGCGCAGAGAGAGAGAAAGAGCGCAAAGAGAGAGAAAGAGCGCAGAGAGAGAAAGAGCGCAGAGAGAGAAAGAGCGCAGAGAGAGAAAGAGCGCAGAGAGAGAGAGAAAGAGCGCAGAGAGAGAGAGAGAGAGCGCAGAGAGAGAAAGAAAGAGCGCAGAGAGAGAAAGAAAGAGCGCAGAGAGAGAAAGAAAGAGCGCAGAGAGAGAAAGAAAGAGCGCAGAGAGAGAAAGAAAGAGCGCAGAGAGAGAGAAAGAAAGAGCGCAGAGAGAGAGCGCAGAGAGAGAGCGCAGAGAGAGAGAGAGAGAGCGCAGAGAGAGAGAGAGAGAGAGAAAGAAAGAGCGCAGAGAGAGAAAGAAAGAGCGCAGAGAAAGAAAGAGCGCAGAGAGAGAGAAAGAAAGAGCGCAGAGAGAGAAAGAAAGAGCGCAAAGAGAGAAAAAAAGAGTGCAAAGAGAGAAAAAAAGAGCGCAGAGAGAAAGAAAGAGTGCAGCGAGAAAGAAAGAGCGCAGAGAGAGAGAGCGCAGAGAGAGAAAGAGAAAGAAAGAGCGCAGAAAGAGAGAGAGAAAGAGCGCAGAGAGAGAGAAAGAAAGAGCGCAGAGAGAGAAAGAAAGAGCGCAGAGAGAGAGCGCAGAGAGAAAGAAAGAGCGCAGAGAGAGAGAAAGAGCGCAGAGAGAGAGAAAGAAAGTGCGCAGAGAGAAAGAGCGCAGAGAGAGAAAGAGAAAGAAAGAGCGCAGAGAGAGAAAGAGAAAGAGCGCAGAGAGAGAAAGAGTGCAGAGAGAAAGAGAGAGCGCAGAGAGAGAGAGAGCGCAGAGAGAGAGAGCACAGAAGAGAGAAAGAGCGCAGAGAGAAAGAAAGAGCGCAGAGAGAGAGAAAGAGAGCAGAGAGAAAGAAAGTGCGCAGAGAGAAAGAAAGAGCGCAGAGAGAAAGAAAGAGCGCAGAGAGAGAAAGAAAGAGCGCAGAGAAAGAAAGAGCGCAGAGAGAGAGAAAGAAAGAGCGCAGAGAGAGAAAGAAAGAGCGCAAAGAGAGAAAAAAAGAGTGCAAAGAGAGAAAAAAAGAGCGCAGAGAGAAAGAAAGAGTGCAGCGAGAAAGAAAGAGCGCAGAGAGAGAGAGCGCAGAGAGAGAAAGAGAAAGAAAGAGCGCAGAAAGAGAGAGAGAAAGAGCGCAGAGAGAGAGAAAGAAAGAGCGCAGAGAGAGAAAGAAAGAGCGCAGAGAGAGAGCGCAGAGAGAAAGAAAGAGAACAGAGAGAGAGAAAGAGCGCAGAGAGAGAGAAAGAAAGTGCGCAGAGAGAAAGAGCGCAGAGAGAGAAAGAGAAAGAAAGAGCGCAGAGAGAGAAAGAGAAAGAGCGCAGAGAGAGAAAGAGTGCAGAGAGAAAGAGAGAGCGCAGAGAGAGAGAGAGCGCAGAGAGAGAGAGCACAGAAGAGAGAAAGAGCGCAGAGAGAAAGAAAGAGCGCAGAGAGAGAGAAAGAGAGCAGAGAGAAAGAAAGTGCGCAGAGAGAAAGAAAGAGCGCAGAGAGAAAGAAAGAGCGCAGAGAGAGAGAAAGAAAGAGCGCAGAGAGAGAGAAAGAAAGAGCGCAAAGAGAGAGAGAAAGAGCGCAGCGAGAGAGAGAGAGAGCGCAGCGAGAGAGAGAGAGCGCAGAGAGAGAAAGAAAGAGAGAGCGCAGAGAGAGAGAGAAAGAAAGAGCGCAGAGAGAGAGAGAAAGAAAGAGCGCAGAGAGAGAAAGAAAGAGTGCAAAGAGAGAGAAAGAGCGCAGAGAGAGAGAAAGAACGCAGAGAGAGAAAGAACGCAGAGAGAGAAAGAACGCAGAGAGAGAAAGAACGCAGAGAGAGAAAGAGCGCAGAGAGAGAAAGAGCGCAGAGAGAGAAAGAGCGCAGAGAGAGAAAGAGCGCAGAGAGAGAAAGAGCGCAGAGAGAGAAAGAGCGCAGAGAGAGAAAGAGCGCAGAGAGAGAAAGAAAGAGCGCAGAGAGAAAGAAAGAGCGCAGAGAGAAAGAAAGAGCGCAGAGAGAAAGAAAGAGCGCAGAGAGAAAGAAAGAGCGCAGAGAGAAAGAAAGAGCGCAGAGAGAGAGAGAGAGAGCGCAGAGAGAGAGAAAAAAAGAGCGCAGAGAGAGAGAAAAAAAGAGCGCAGAGAGAGAGAAAAAAAGAGCGCAGAGAGAAAGAAAGAGCGCAGAGAGAGAGAGAAAGAAAGAGCGCAGAGAGAGAGCGCAGAGAGAAAGAGAGAGAGAGCGCAGAGAGAGAGAAAGAAAGAGCGCAGAGAGAGAGAAAGAGCGTAGAGAATAAAAGAGCGCAGAGAGAGAGAGAGGAAGAAAGAGCGCAGACAGAGAAAGAAAGAGCGCAGACAGAGAAAGAAAGAGCGCAGACAGAGAAAGAAAGAGCGCAGAGAGAGAGAAAGAGCGCAGACAGAGAGAAAGAGCGCAGAGAGAGAAAGAGCGCAGAGAGAGAAAGAGCACAGAGAGAGAAAGAGCGCAGAGAGAGAGAGAAAGAGTGCAGAGAGAGAGAGAGAGCGCAGAGAGAGAAAGAAAGAGCGCAGAGAGAGAAAGAAAAAGCGCAGAGAGAGAAAGAAAGAGCGCAGAGAGAGAAAGAAAGAGCGCAGAGAGAGAAAGAAAGAGCGCAGAGAGAGAGAAAGAAAGAGCGCAGAGAGAGAGCGCAGAGAGAGAGAGAGAGCGCAGAGAGAGAGAGAGAGCGCAGAGAGAGAGAGAGAGCGCAGAGAGAGAAAGAAAGAGCGCAGAGAGAGAAAGAAAGAGCGCAGAGAAAGAAAGAGCGCAGAGAGAGAGAAAGAAAGAGCGCAGAGAGAGAAAGAAAGAGCGCAAAGAGAGAAAAAAAGAGTGCAAAGAGAGAAAAAAAGAGCGCAGAGAGAAAGAAAGAGTGCAGCGAGAAAGAAAGAGCGCAGAGAGAGAGAGCGCAGAGAGAGAAAGAGAAAGAAAGAGCGCAGAAAGAGAGAGAGAAAGAGCGCAGAGAGAGAGAAAGAAAGAGCGCAGAGAGAGAAAGAAAGAGCGCAGAGAGAGAGAGCGCAGAGAGAAAGAAAGAGCGCAGAGAGAGAGAAAGAGCGCAGAGAGAGAGAAAGAAAGTGCGCAGAGAGAAAGAGCGCAGAGAGAGAAAGAGAAAGAAAGAGCGCAGAGAGAGAAAGAGAAAGAGCGCAGAGAGAGAGAGAGAAAGAGCGCAGAGAGAGAGAGAGAAAGAGCGCAGAGAGAGAAAGAGTGCAGAGAGAAAGAGAGAGCGCAGAGAGAGAGAGAGCGCAGAAGAGAGAGAGCGCAGAGAGAGAGAAAGAGCGTAGAGAAAAAAAGAGCGCAGAGAGAGGAAGAAAGAGTGCAGACAATGAAAGAGAGCGCAGAGAGAAAGAAAGAGCGCAGAGAGAGAGAAAGAGCGCAGAGAGAGAAAGAGCGCAGAGAGAGAAAGAGCACAGAGAGAGAGAAAGAGCGCAGAGAGAGAGAAAGAGCGCAGAGAGAGAGAAAGAGCGCAGAGAGAGAAAAAGAGCGCAGAGAAAGAAAGAGCGCAGAGAGAGAGAAAGAAAGAGCGCAGAGAGAGAGAGCGCAGAGAGAGAGAAAGAAAGAGCGCAGAGAGAGAAATAAAGAGCGCAAAGAGAGGAAAAAAGAGCGCAAAGAGAGAAAGAAAGAGCGCAAAGAGAGAAAGAAAGAGCGCAGAGAGAAAGAAAGAGCACAGAGAGAGAGAGCGCAGAGAGAGAAAGAGAAAGAAAGAGCGCAGAGAGAGAAAGAGAAAGAAAGAGCGCAGAGAGAGAAAGAGAAAGAAAGAGCGCAGAGAGAGAGAGAGAGAGCGCAGAGAGAGAGAGAGAGCGCAGAGAGAGAGAGAGAGCGCAGAGAGAGAGAGAAAGAGCGCAGAGAGAGAGAGAAAGAAAGAGCGCAGAGAGAGAGAGAAAGAAAGAGCGCAGAGAGAGGAAGAAAGAGCGCAGACAATGAAAGAGAGCGCAGAGAGAAAGAAAGAGCGCAGAGAGAGAGAAAGAGCGCAGAGAGAGAAAGAGCGCAGAGAGAGAAAGAGCACAGAGAGAGAGAAAGAGCGCAGAGAGAGAGAAAGAGCGCAGAGAGAGAGAAAGAGCGCAGAGAGAGAAAAAGAGCGCAGAGAGAGAAAGAAAGAGCGCAGAGAGAGAGAAAGAAAGAGCGCAGAGAGAGAGAGCGCAGAGAGAGAAATAAAGAGCGCAGAGAGAGAAAGAAAGAGCGCAGAGAAAGAAAGAGCGCAGAGAGACAGAAAGAAAGAGCGCAGAGAGAGAAAGAAAGAGCGCAAAGAGAGAAAAAAAGAGCGCAAAGAGAGAAAGAAAGAGCGCAGAGAGAAAGAAAGAGCACAGAGAGAGAGAGCGCAGAGAGAGAAAGAGAAAGAAAGAGCGCAGAGAGAGAAAGAGAAAGAAAGAGCGCAGAGAGAGAGAGAGAGAGAGAGAGAGAAAGAGCGCAGAGAGAGAGAAAGAAAGAGCGCAGAGAGAGAAAGAAAGAGCGCAGAGAGAGAGAGAAAGAAAGAGCGCAGAGAGAGAGAGAAAGAAAGAGCGCAGAGAGAGAAAGAAAGAGAGCGCAGAGAGAGAGAGAGAGAGAGAGAGAGCGCGCAGAGAGAGAGGAAGAAAGAGCGCAGAGAGAGAGAGAAAGAGCAGAGAGAGAGAGAGAAAGAGCGCAGAGAGAAAGAGAGCACAGACAGAGAGAGAGAGAAAGAAAGTGCGCAGAGAGTAAGAAAGAGCGCAGAGAGAAAGAAAGAGCGCAGAGAGAGAGAAAGAAAGAGCGCAGAGAGAGAAAGAAAGAGCGCAGAGAGAAAAAGAAAGAAAGAGCGCAGAGAGAGAAAGAAAGAGAGCACAGAGAGAGAGAAAGAGCGCAGAGAGAGAGAAAGAGCGCAAAGAGAGAGAAAGAATGCAGAGAGAGAGAAAGAGCGCAGAGAGAGAGAGCGCAGAGAGAGAGAGAGCGCAGAGAGAGAGAAAGAAAGAGCGCAGAGAGAGAGAGAAAGAAAGAGCGCAGAGAGAAAGTAAGAGCGCAGAGAGAGAGTGCAGAGAGAGAGAAAGAAAGTGCGCAGAGAGAAAGAAAGAATGAGCGCAGAGAGAGAAAGAATGAGCGCAGAGAGAGAAAGAAAGAGCGAAGAGAGAGAGAGAGCGCAGAGAAAGAAAGAGCGCAGAGAGAAAGAAAGAAAGAGCGCAGAGAGAGAGAGAAAGAAAGAGCGCAGAGAGAGAGAGAGAGCGCAGAGAGAGAGGAAGAAAGAGCGCAGAGAGAGAGAGAAAGAGCGCAGAGAGAAAGAGAAAGAGCGCAGAGAGAAAGAGAGCGCAGACAGAGAGAGAGCGCAGAGAGAGAGAAAGAAAGTGCGCAGAGAAAGAAAGAGCGCAGAGAGAGAGAAAGAAAGAGCACAGAGAGAGAAAGAAAGAGCGCAGAGAGAGAAAGAAAGAAAGAGCGCAGAGAGAGAGAGAAAGAGCGCAGAGGGAGAGAAAGAGAAAGAAAGAGCGCAGAGAGAGAGAAAGAACGCAGAGAGAGAGAAAGAAAGAGCGCAGAGAGAGAGAAATAAAGAGCGCAGAGAGAGAGCGCAGAGAGAGAGAGAAAGAGCGCAGAGAGAGAAATAAAGAGCGCAGAGAGAAATAAAGAGCGCAGAGAGAGAAATAAAGAGCGCAGAGAGAGAAATAAAGAGCGCAGAGATAGAAATAAAGAGCGCAGAGAAAGAAAGAGCGCAGAGAGAGAAAGAAAGAGCGCAGAGAGAGAAAGAAAGAGCGCAAAGAGACAAAAAAGAGCGCAAAGAGAGAAAAAAAGAGCGCAGAGAGAAAGAAAGAAAGAAAGAGCGCAGAGAGAAAGAGAGCGCAGAGAGAAAGAAAGAAAGAGCGCAGAGAGAAAGAGAGCGCAGAGAGAAAGAGAGCGCAGAGAGAGAGAGAGCGCAGAGAGAGAAAGAGAAAGAGAAAGAAAGAGCGCAGAGACAGAGAGAGAGAAAGAGCGCCGAGAGAGAAAGAGCGCAGAGAGAAAGAAAGTGCGCAGAGAGAGAAAGAGCGCAGAGAGAAAGAAAGAGCGCAGAGAGAGAGAGAGCGCAAAGAGAGAAAGAGAAAGAAAGAGCGCAAAGAGAGAAAGAGAAAGAAAGAGCGCAGAGAGAGAGAGAGAAAGAGCGCAGAGAGAGAGAGAAAGAGCGCAGAGAGAGAGAAAGAGCGCAGAGAGAGAAAGAGAAAGAAAGAGCGCAGAGAGAGAAAGAGCGCAGAGAGAGAAAGAGCGCAGAGAGAGAAAGAGCGCAGAGAGAGAAAGAGAAAGAAAGAGCGCAGAGAGAGAGAGAGCGCAGAGAGAGAAAGAGCGCAGAGAGAGAAAGAGCGCAGAGAGAGAGAGAGAAAGAGCGCAGAGAGAGAGAGAAAGAGCGCAGAGAGAGAGAAAGAGCGCAGAGAGAGAAAGAGAAAGAAAGAGCGCAGAGAGAGAAAGAGCGCAGAGAGAGAAAGAGCGCAGAGAGAGAAAGAGCGCTGAGAGAGAGAGAGAAAGAGCGCAGAGAGAGAGAGAGAAAGAGCGCAGAGAGAAAGAGAGAGCGCAGAGAGAGAGAGAGCGCAGACAGAGAGAGAGCGCAGAGAGAGAGAGCGCAGAAGAAAGAGAGAGAGCGCAGAGAGAGAAAGAGCGTAGAGAAAAAAAGAGCGCAGAGAGAGAAAGAGCGCAGAGAGAGAAAGAGAAAGAAAGAGCGCAGAGAGAGAGAAAGAGCGCAGAGAGAGAGAAAGAGCGCAGAGAGAGAAAAAGAGCGCAGAGAGAGAAAGAAAGAGCGCAGAGAGAGAGAAAGAAAGAGCGCAGAGAGAGAGAGCGCAGAGAGAGAAATAAAGAGCGCAGAGAGAGAAAGAAAGAGCGCAGAGAAAGAAAGAGCGCAGAGAGACAGAAAGAAAGAGCGCAGAGAGAGAGAGCGCAGAGAGAGAAATAAAGAGCGCAGAGAGAGAAAGAAAGAGCGCAGAGAAAGAAAGAGCGCAGAGAGACAGAAAGAAAGAGCGCAGAGAGAGAAAAAAAGAGCGCAAAGAGAGAAAGAAAGAGCGCAGAGAGAAAGAAAGAGCACAGAGAGAGAGAGCGCAGAGAGAGAAAGAGAAAGAAAGAGCGCAGAGAGAGAAAGAGAAAGAAAGAGCGCAGAGAGAGAGAGAGAGAGAGAGAAAGAGCGCAGAGAGAGAGAAAGAAAGAGCGCAGAGAGAGAAAGAAAGAGCGCAGAGAGATAGAAAGAGCGCAGAGAGAGAGAAAGAGTGCAGAGAGAGAGAAAGAAAGAGCGCAGAGAGAGAGAAAGTAAGAGTGCAGAGAGAAAGAAAGAGCGCAGAGAGAGAGAAAGAAAAAGCGCAGAGAAAGAAAGAGCGCAGAGAGAGAGAAAGAGCGCAGAGAGAGAGAAAGAGCGCAGAGAGAGAGAAAGAGCGCAGAGAGAGAGAAAGAGCGCAGAGAGAGAAAAAGAGCGCAGAGAGAGAAAGAAAGAGCGCAGAGAGAGAGAAAGAAAGAGCGCAGAGAGAGAGAGCGCAGAGAGAGAAATAAAGAGCGCAGAGAGAGAAAGAAAGAGCGCAGAGAAAGAAAGAGCGCAGAGAGACAGAAAGAAAGAGCGCAGAGAGAGAAAAAAAGAGCGCAAAGAGAGAAAGAAAGAGCGCAGAGAGAAAGAAAGAGCACAGAGAGAGAGAGCGCAGAGAGAGAAAGAGAAAGAAAGAGCGCAGAGAGAGAAAGAGAAAGAAAGAGCGCAGAGAGAGAGAGAGAGAGAGAGAAAGAGCGCAGAGAGAGAGAAAGAAAGAGCGCAGAGAGAGAAAGAAAGAGCGCAGAGAGATAGAAAGAGCGCAGAGAGAGAGAAAGAGTGCAGAGAGAGAGAAAGAAAGAGCGCAGAGAGAGAGAAAGTAAGAGTGCAGAGAGAAAGAAAGAGCGCAGAGAGAGAGAAAGAAAAAGCGCAGAGAAAGAAAGAGCGCAGAGAGAGGAAGAAAGAGCGCAGAGAGAGAGAGAAAGAAAGAGCGCAGAGAGAGAGAGAGCGCAGAGAGAGAGAAAGAAAGAGCGCAGAGAGAGAGAGAGAGCGCAGAGAGAGAGCGCAGAGAGAGAGAGCGCAGAGAGAGAGAGAGCACAGAGAGAGAGAGAGCGCAGAGAGAGAGAGAGCGCAGAGAGAGAGAGAGCGCAGAGAGAGAGAGCGCAGAGAGAGAGAGCGCAGAGAGAGAGAAAGAGCGCAGAGAGAAAGAAAGAGCGCAGAGAGAGAGAAAGAGAGCAGAGAGAAAGAAAGTGCGCAGAGAGAAAGAAAGAGCGCAGAGAGAAAGAAAGAGCGCAGAGAGAGAGAAAGAAAGAGCGCAGAGAGAGAGAAAGAAAGAGCGCAGAGAGAGAGAGAAAGAGCGCAGCGAGAGAGAGAGAGAGCGCAGCGAGAGAGAGAGAGCGCAGAGAGAGAGAGAAAGAGAGAGCGCAGAGAGAGAGAGAAAGAAAGAGCGCAGAGAGAGAGAGAAAGAAAGAGCGCAGAGAGAGAAAGAAAGAGTGCAAAGAGAGAGAAAGAGCGCAGAGAGAGAGAAAGAACGCAGAGAGAGAAAGAACGCAGAGAGAGAAAGAACGCAGAGAGAGAAAGAACGCAGAGAGAGAAAGAACGCAGAGAGAGAAAGAGCGCAGAGAGAGAAAGAGCGCAGAGAGAGAAAGAACGCAGAGAGAGAAAGAGCGCAGAGAGAGAAAGAGCGCAGAGAGAGAAAGAACGCAGAGAAAGAAAGAGCGCAGAGAGAAAGAAAGAGCGCAGAGAGAAAGAAAGAGCGCAGAGAGAGAGAGAGAGAGCGCAGAGAGAGAGAAAAAAAGAGCGCAGAGAGAGAGAAAAAAAGAGCGCAGAGAGAGAGAAAAAAAGAGCGCAGAGAGAAAGAAAGAGCGCAGAGAGAGAGAGAAAGAAAGAGCGCAGAGAGAGAGCGCAGAGAGAAAGAGAGAGAGAGCGCAGAGAGAGAGAAAGAAAGAGCGCAGAGAGAGAGAAAGAGCGTAGAGAATAAAAGAGCGCAGAGAGAGAGAGAGGAAGAAAGAGCGCAGACAGAGAAAGAAAGAGCGCAGACAGAGAAAGAAAGAGCGCAGACAGAGAAAGAAAGAGCGCAGACAGAGAAAGAAAGAGCGCAGAGAGAGAGAAAGAGCGCAAAGAGAGAGAAAGAGCGCAGAGAGAGAAAGAGCGCAGAGAGAGAAAGAGCGCAGAGAGAGAAAGAGCGCAGAGAGAGAGAGAAAGAGCGCAGAGAGAGAGAGAGAGAGCGCAGAGAGAGAAAGAAAGAGCGCAGAGAGAGAAAGAAAGAGCGCAGAGAGAGAAAGAAAGAGCGCAGAGAGAGAAAGAAAGAGCGCAGAGAGAGAAAGAAAGAGCGCAGAGAGAGAGAAAGAAAGAGCGCAGAGAGAGAGCGCAGAGAGAGAGAGAGAGCGCAGAGAGAGAGAGAGCGCAGAGAGAGAGAGAGAGAGAGAAAGAAAGAGCGCAGAGAGAGAAAGAAAGAGCGCAGAGAAAGAAAGAGCGCAGAGAGAGAGAAAGAAAGAGCGCAGAGAGAGAAAGAAAGAGCGCAAAGAGAGAAAAAAAGAGTGCAAAGAGAGAAAAAAAGAGCGCAGAGAGAAAGAAAGAGTGCAGCGAGAAAGAAAGAGCGCAGAGAGAGAGAGCGCAGAGAGAGAAAGAGAAAGAAAGAGCGCAGAAAGAGAGAGAGAAAGAGCGCAGAGAGAGAGAAAGAAAGAGCACAGAGAGAGAAAGAAAGAGCGCAGAGAGAGAGCGCAGAGAGAAAGAAAGAGCGCAGAGAGAGAGAAAGAGCGCAGAGAGAGAGAAAGAAAGTGCGCAGAGAGAAAGAGCGCAGAGAGAGAAAGAGAAAGAAAGAGCGCAGAGAGAGAAAGAGAAAGAGCGCAGAGAGAGAAAGAGTGCAGAGAGAAAGAGAGAGCGCAGAGAGAGAGAGAGCGCAGAGAGAGAGAGCACAGAAGAGAGAAAGAGCGCAGAGAGAAAGAAAGAGCGCAGAGAGAGAGAAAGAGAGCAGAGAGAAAGAAAGTGCGCAGAGAGAAAGAAAGAGCGCAGAGAGAAAGAAAGAGTGCAGAGAGAGAAAGAAAGAGCGCAGAGAAAGAAAGAGCGCAGAGAGAGAGAAAGAAAGAGCGCAGAGAGAGAAAGAAAGAGCGCAAAGAGAGAAAAAAAGAGCGCAGAGAGAGAGCGCAGAGAGAAAGAAAGAGAACAGAGAGAGAGAAAGAGCGCAGAGAGAGAGAAAGAAAGTGCGCAGAGAGAAAGAGCGCAGAGAGAGAAAGAGAAAGAAAGAGCGCAGAGAGAGAAAGAGAAAGAGCGCAGAGAGAGAAAGAGTGCAGAGAGAAAGAGAGAGCGCAGAGAGAGAGAGAGCGCAGAGAGAGAGAGCACAGAAGAGAGAAAGAGCGCAGAGAGAAAGAAAGAGCGCAGAGAGAGAGAAAGAGAGCAGAGAGAAAGAAAGTGCGCAGAGAGAAAGAAAGAGCGCAGAGAGAAAGAAAGAGCGCAGAGAGAGAGAAAGAAAGAGCGCAGAGAGAGAGAAAGAAAGAGCGCAGAGAGAGAGAGAAAGAGCGCAGTGAGAGAGAGAGAGAGCGCAGCGAGAGAGAGAGAGCGCAGAGAGAGAGAGAAAGAGAGAGCGCAGAGAGAGAGAGAAAGAAAGAGCGCAGAGAGAGAGAGAAAGAAAGAGCGCAGAGAGAGAAAGAAAGAGTGCAAAGAGAGAGAAAGAGCGCAGAGAGAGAGAAAGAACGCAGAGAGAGAAAGAACGCAGAGAGAGAAAGAACGCAGAGAGAGAAAGAACGCAGAGAGAGAAAGAGCGCAGAGAGAGAAAGAGCGCAGAGAGAGAAAGAGCGCAGAGAGAGAAAGAGCGCAGAGAGAGAAAGAGCGCAGAGAGAGAAAGAGCGCAGAGAGAGAAAGAGCGCAGAGAGAGAAAGAAAGAGCGCAGAGAGAAAGAAAGAGCGCAGAGAGAAAGAAAGAGTGCAGAGAGAAAGAAAGAGCGCAGAGAGAAAGAAAGAGCGCAGAGAGAAAGAAAGAGCGCAGAGAGAGAGAAAAAAAGAGCGCAGAGAGAAAGAAAGAGCGCAGAGAGAGAGAGAAAGAAAGAGCGCAGAGAGAGAGCGCAGAGAGAAAGAGAGAGAGAGCGCAGAGAGAGAGAAAGAAAGAGCGCAGAGAGAGAGAAAGAGCGTAGAGAATAAAAGAGCGCAGAGAGAGAGAGAGGAAGAAAGAGCGCAGACAGAGAAAGAAAGAGCGCAGACAGAGAAAGAAAGAGCGCAGACAGAGAAAGAAAGAGCGCAGAGAGAGAGAAAGAGCGCAGACAGAGAGAAAGAGCGCAGAGAGAGAAAGAGCGCAGAGAGAGAAAGAGCGCAGAGAGAGAAAGAGCGCAGAGAGAGAGAGAAAGAGTGCAGAGAGAGAGAGAGAGCGCAGAGAGAGAAAGAAAGAGCGCAGAGAGAGAAAGAAAGAGCGCAGAGAGAGAAAGAAAGAGCGCAGAGAGAGAAAGAAAGAGCGCAGAGAGAGAAAGAAAGAGCGCAGAGAGAGAGAAAGAAAGAGCGCAGAGAGAGAGCGCAGAGAGAGAGAGAGAGCGCAGAGAGAGAGAGAGAGAGCGCAGAGAGAGAGAGAGAGCGCAGAGAGAGAAAGAAAGAGCGCAGAGAGAGAAAGAAAGAGCGCAGAGAAAGAAAGAGCGCAGAGAGAGAGAAAGAAAGAGCGCAGAGAGAGAAAGAAAGAGCGCAAAGAGAGAAAAAAAGAGTGCAAAGAGAGAAAAAAAGAGCGCAGAGAGAAAGAAAGAGTGCAGCGAGAAAGAAAGAGCGCAGAGAGAGAGAGCGCAGAGAGAGAAAGAGAAAGAAAGAGCGCAGAAAGAGAGAGAGAAAGAGCGCAGAGAGAGAGAAAGAAAGAGCGCAGAGAGAGAAAGAAAGAGCGCAGAGAGAGAGAGCGCAGAGAGAAAGAAAGAGCGCAGAGAGAGAGAAAGAGCGCAGAGAGAGAGAAAGAAAGTGCGCAGAGAGAAAGAGCGCAGAGAGAGAAAGAGAAAGAAAGAGCGCAGAGAGAGAAAGAGAAAGAGCGCAGAGAGAGAGAGAGAAAGAGCGCAGAGAGAGAGAGAGAAAGAGCGCAGAGAGAGAAAGAGTGCAGAGAGAAAGAGAGAGCGCAGAGAGAGAGAGAGCGCAGAAGAGAGAGAGCGCAGAGAGAGAGAAAGAGCGTAGAGAAAAAAAGAGCGCAGAGAGAGGAAGAAAGAGTGCAGACAATGAAAGAGAGCGCAGAGAGAAAGAAAGAGCGCAGAGAGAGAGAAAGAGCGCAGAGAGAGAAAGAGCGCAGAGAGAGAAAGAGCACACAGAGAGAGAAAGAGCGCAGAGAGAGAGAAAGAGCGCAGAGAGAGAGAAAGAGCGCAGAGAGAGAAAAAGAGCGCAGAGAGAGAAAGAAAGAGCGCAGAGAGAGAGAAAGAAAGAGCGCAGAGAGAGAGAGCGCAGAGAGAGAGAAAGAAAGAGCGCAGAGAGAGAAATAAAGAGCGCAAAGAGAGGAAAAAAGAGCGCAAAGAGAGAAAGAAAGAGCGCAAAGAGAGAAAGAAAGAGCGCAGAGAGAAAGAAAGAGCACAGAGAGAGAGAGCGCAGAGAGAGAAAGAGAAAGAAAGAGCGCAGAGAGAGAAAGAGAAAGAAAGAGCGCAGAGAGAGAAAGAGAAAGAAAGAGCGCAGAGAGAAAGAAAGAGCGCAGAGAGAGAGAAAGAGAGCAGAGAGAAAGAAAGTGCGCAGAGAGAAAGAAAGAGCGCAGAGAGAAAGAAAGAGCGCAGAGAGAGAAAGAAAGAGCGCAGAGAAAGAAAGAGCGCAGAGAGAGAGAAAGAAAGAGCGCAGAGAGAGAAAGAAAGAGCGCAAAGAGAGAAAAAAAGAGTGCAAAGAGAGAAAAAAAGAGCGCAGAGAGAAAGAAAGAGTGCAGCGAGAAAGAAAGAGCGCAGAGAGAGAGAGCGCAGAGAGAGAAAGAGAAAGAAAGAGCGCAGAAAGAGAGAGAGAAAGAGCGCAGAGAGAGAGAAAGAAAGAGCGCAGAGAGAGAAAGAAAGAGCGCAGAGAGAGAGCGCAGAGAGAAAGAAAGAGAACAGAGAGAGAGAAAGAGCGCAGAGAGAGAGAAAGAAAGTGCGCAGAGAGAAAGAGCGCAGAGAGAGAAAGAGAAAGAAAGAGCGCAGAGAGAGAAAGAGAAAGAGCGCAGAGAGAGAAAGAGTGCAGAGAGAAAGAGAGAGCGCAGAGAGAGAGAGAGCGCAGAGAGAGAGAGCACAGAAGAGAGAAAGAGCGCAGAGAGAAAGAAAGAGCGCAGAGAGAGAGAAAGAGAGCAGAGAGAAAGAAAGTGCGCAGAGAGAAAGAAAGAGCGCAGAGAGAAAGAAAGAGCGCAGAGAGAGAGAAAGAAAGAGCGCAGAGAGAGAGAAAGAAAGAGCGCAGAGAGAGAGAGAAAGAGCGCAGCGAGAGAGAGAGAGAGCGCAGCGAGAGAGAGAGAGCGCAGAGAGAGAGAGAAAGAGAGAGCGCAGAGAGAGAGAGAAAGAAAGAGCGCAGAGAGAGAGAGAAAGAAAGAGCGCAGAGAGAGAAAGAAAGAGTGCAAAGAGAGAGAAAGAGCGCAGAGAGAGAGAAAGAACGCAGAGAGAGAAAGAACGCAGAGAGAGAAAGAACGCAGAGAGAGAAAGAACGCAGAGAGAGAAAGAGCGCAGAGAGAGAAAGAGCGCAGAGAGAGAAAGAGCGCAGAGAGAGAAAGAGCGCAGAGAGAGAAAGAGCGCAGAGAGAGAAAGAGCGCAGAGAGAGAAAGAGCGCAGAGAGAGAAAGAAAGAGCGCAGAGAGAAAGAAAGAGCGCAGAGAGAAAGAAAGAGCGCAGAGAGAAAGAAAGAGCGCAGAGAGAAAGAAAGAGCGCAGAGAGAAAGAAAGAGCGCAGAGAGAGAGAGAGAGAGCGCAGAGAGAGAGAAAAAAAGAGCGCAGAGAGAGAGAAAAAAAGAGCGCAGAGAGAGAGAAAAAAAGAGCGCAGAGAGAAAGAAAGAGCGCAGAGAGAGAGAGAAAGAAAGAGCGCAGAGAGAGAGCGCAGAGAGAAAGAGAGAGAGAGCGCAGAGAGAGAGAAAGAAAGAGCGCAGAGAGAGAGAAAGAGCGTAGAGAATAAAAGAGCGCAGAGAGAGAGAGAGGAAGAAAGAGCGCAGACAGAGAAAGAAAGAGCGCAGACAGAGAAAGAAAGAGCGCAGACAGAGAAAGAAAGAGCGCAGAGAGAGAGAAAGAGCGCAGACAGAGAGAAAGAGCGCAGAGAGAGAAAGAGCGCAGAGAGAGAAAGAGCGCAGAGAGAGAAAGAGCGCAGAGAGAGAGAGAAAGAGTGCAGAGAGAGAGAGAGAGCGCAGAGAGAGAAAGAAAGAGCGCAGAGAGAGAAAGAAAGAGCGCAGAGAGAGAAAGAAAGAGCGCAGAGAGAGAAAGAAAGAGCGCAGAGAGAGAAAGAAAGAGCGCAGAGAGAGAGAAAGAAAGAGCGCAGAGAGAGAGCGCAGAGAGAGAGAGAGAGCGCAGAGAGAGAGAGAGAGAGCGCAGAGAGAGAGAGAGAGCGCAGAGAGAGAAAGAAAGAGCGCAGAGAGAGAAAGAAAGAGCGCAGAGAAAGAAAGAGC
The DNA here is from genome assembly GCF_040206685.1 of Ascaphus truei. Lineage (NCBI taxonomy): Eukaryota > Metazoa > Chordata > Amphibia > Anura > Ascaphidae > Ascaphus > Ascaphus truei. Next base: position 135,619 of record NW_027457032.1, read on the forward strand.
GCAGAGAGAGAGAAAGAAAGAGCGCAGAGAGAGAAAGAAAGAGCGCAAAGAGAGAAAAAAAGAGTGCAAAGAGAGAAAAAAAGAGCGCAGAGAGAAAGAAAGAGTGCAGCGAGAAAGAAAGAGCGCAGAGAGAGAGAGCGCAGAGAGAGAAAGAGAAAGAAAGAGCGCAGAAAGAGAGAGAGAAAGAGCGCAGAGAGAGAGAAAGAAAGAGCGCAGAGAGAGAAAGAAAGAGCGCAGAGAGAGAGAGCGCAGAGAGAAAGAAAGAGCGCAGAGAGAGAGAAAGAGCGCAGAGAGAGAGAAAGAAAGTGCGCAGAGAGAAAGAGCGCAGAGAGAGAAAGAGAAAGAAAGAGCGCAGAGAGAGAAAGAGAAAGAGCGCAGAGAGAGAGAGAGAAAGAGCGCAGAGAGAGAGAGAGAAAGAGCGCAGAGAGAGAAAGAGTGCAGAGAGAAAGAGAGAGCGCAGAGAGAGAGAGAGCGCAGAAGAGAGAGAGCGCAGAGAGAGAGAAAGAGCGTAGAGAAAAAAAGAGCGCAGAGAGAGGAAGAAAGAGTGCAGACAATGAAAGAGAGCGCAGAGAGAAAGAAAGAGCGCAGAGAGAGAGAAAGAGCGCAGAGAGAGAAAGAGCGCAGAGAGAGAAAGAGCACAGAGAGAGAGAAAGAGCGCAGAGAGAGAGAAAGAGCGCAGAGAGAGAGAAAGAGCGCAGAGAGAGAAAAAGAGCGCAGAGAGAGAAAGAAAGAGCGCAGAGAGAGAGAAAGAAAGAGCGCAGAGAGAGAGAGCGCAGAGAGAGAGAAAGAAAGAGCGCAGAGAGAGAAATAAAGAGCGCAAAGAGAGGAAAAAAGAGCGCAAAGAGAGAAAGAAAGAGCGCAAAGAGAGAAAGAAAGAGCGCAGAGAGAAAGAAAGAGCACAGAGAGAGAGAGCGCAGAGAGAGAAAGAGAAAGAAAGAGCGCAGAGAGAGAAAGAGAAAGAAAGAGCGCAGAGAGAGAAAGAGAAAGAAAGAGCGCAGAGAGAGAGAGAGAGAGCGCAGAGAGAGAGAGAGAGCGCAGAGAGAGAGAGAGAGCGCAGAGAGAGAGAGAAAGAGCGCAGAGAGAGAGAGAAAGAAAGAGCGCAGAGAGAGAGAGAAAGAAAGAGCGCAGAGAGAGGAAGAAAGAGCGCAGACAATGAAAGAGAGCGCAGAGAGAAAGAAAGAGCGCAGAGAGAGAGAAAGAGCGCAGAGAGAGAAAGAGCGCAGAGAGAGAAAGAGCACAGAGAGAGAGAAAGAGCGCAGAGAGAGAGAAAGAGCGCAGAGAGAGAGAAAGAGCGCAGAGAGAGAAAAAGAGCGCAGAGAGAGAAAGAAAGAGCGCAGAGAGAGAGAAAGAAAGAGCGCAGAGAGAGAGAGCGCAGAGAGAGAAATAAAGAGCGCAGAGAGAGAAAGAAAGAGCGCAGAGAAAGAAAGAGCGCAGAGAGACAGAAAGAAAGAGCGCAGAGAGAGAAAGAAAGAGCGCAAAGAGAGAAAAAAAGAGCGCAAAGAGAGAAAGAAAGAGCGCAGAGAGAAAGAAAGAGCACAGAGAGAGAGAGCGCAGAGAGAGAAAGAGAAAGAAAGAGCGCAGAGAGAGAAAGAGAAAGAAAGAGCGCAGAGAGAGAGAGAGAGAGAGAGAGAGAAAGAGCGCAGAGAGAGAGAAAGAAAGAGCGCAGAGAGAGAAAGAAAGAGCGCAGAGAGAGAGAGAAAGAAAGAGCGCAGAGAGAGAGAGAAAGAAAGAGCGCAGAGAGAGAAAGAAAGAGAGCGCAGAGAGAGAGAGAGAGAGAGAGAGAGCGCGCAGAGAGAGAGGAAGAAAGAGCGCAGAGAGAGAGAGAAAGAGCAGAGAGAGAGAGAGAAAGAGCGCAGAGAGAAAGAGAGCACAGACAGAGAGAGAGAGAAAGAAAGTGCGCAGAGAGTAAGAAAGAGCGCAGAGAGAAAGAAAGAGCGCAGAGAGAGAGAAAGAAAGAGCGCAGAGAGAGAAAGAAAGAGCGCAGAGAGAAAAAGAAAGAAAGAGCGCAGAGAGAGAAAGAAAGAGAGCACAGAGAGAGAGAAAGAGCGCAGAGAGAGAGAAAGAGCGCAAAGAGAGAGAAAGAATGCAGAGAGAGAGAAAGAGCGCAGAGAGAGAGAGCGCAGAGAGAGAGAGAGCGCAGAGAGAGAGAAAGAAAGAGCGCAGAGAGAGAGAGAAAGAAAGAGCGCAGAGAGAAAGTAAGAGCGCAGAGAGAGAGTGCAGAGAGAGAGAAAGAAAGTGCGCAGAGAGAAAGAAAGAATGAGCGCAGAGAGAGAAAGAATGAGCGCAGAGAGAGAAAGAAAGAGCGCAGAGAGAGAGAGAGCGCAGAGAAAGAAAGAGCGCAGAGAGAAAGAAAGAAAGAGCGCAGAGAGAGAGAGAAAGAAAGAGCGCAGAGAGAGAGAGAGAGCGCAGAGAGAGAGGAAGAAAGAGCGCAGAGAGAGAGAGAAAGAGTGCAGAGAGAAAGAGAAAGAGCGCAGAGAGAAAGAGAGCGCAGACAGAGAGAGAGCGCAGAGAGAGAGAAAGAAAGTGCGCAGAGAAAGAAAGAGCGCAGAGAGAGAGAAAGAAAGAGCACAGAGAGAGAAAGAAAGAGCGCAGAGAGAGAAAGAAAGAAAGAGCGCAGAGAGAGAGAGAAAGAGCGCAGAGAGAGAGAAAGAGAAAGAAAGAGCGCAGAGAGAGAGAAAGAGCGCAGAGAGAGAGAAAGAGCGCAGAGAGAGAGAAAGAGCGCAGAGAGAGAGAAAGAAAGAGCGCAGAGAGAGAGAAAGAAAGAGCGCAGAGAGAGAGCGCAGAGAGAGAGAGAAAGAGCGCAGAGAGAGAAATAAAGAGCGCAGAGAGAAATAAAGAGCGCAGAGAGAGAAATAAAGAGCGCAGAGAGAGAAATAAAGAGCGCAGAGATAGAAATAAAGAGCGCAGAGAAAGAAAGAGCGCAGAGAGAGAAAGAAAGAGCGCAGAGAGAGAAAGAAAGAGCGCAAAGAGACAAAAAAGAGCGCAAAGAGAGAAAAAAAGAGCGCAGAGAGAAAGAAAGAAAGAAAGAAAGAGCGCAGAGAGAAAGAGAGCGCAGAGAGAAAGAAAGAAAGAGCGCAGAGAGAAAGAGAGCGCAGAGAGAAAGAGAGCGCAGAGAGAGAGAGAGCGCAGAGAGAGAAAGAGAAAGAGAAAGAAAGAGCGCAGAGACAGAGAGAGAGAAAGAGCGCCGAGAGAGAAAGAGCGCAGAGAGAAAGAAAGTGCGCAGAGAGAGAAAGAGCGCAGAGAGAAAGAAAGAGCGCAGAGAGAGAGAGAGCGCAAAGAGAGAAAGAGAAAGAAAGAGCGCAAAGAGAGAAAGAGAAAGAAAGAGCGCAGAGAGAGAGAGAGAAAGAGCGCAGAGAGAGAGAGAAAGAGCGCAGAGAGAGAGAAAGAGCGCAGAGAGAGAAAGAGAAAGAAAGAGCGCAGAGAGAGAAAGAGCGCAGAGAGAGAAAGAGCGCAGAGAGAGAAAGAGCGCAGAGAGAGAAAGAGAAAGAAAGAGCGCAGAGAGAGAGAGAGAAAGAGCGCAGAGAGAGAAAGAGTGCAGAGAGAAAGAGAGAGCGCAGAGAGAGAGAGAGCGCAGAAGAGAGAGAGCGCAGAGAGAGAGAAAGAGCGTAGAGAAAAAAAGAGCGCAGAGAGAGGAAGAAAGAGTGCAGACAATGAAAGAGAGCGCAGAGAGAAAGAAAGAGCGCAGAGAGAGAGAAAGAGCGCAGAGAGAGAAAGAGCGCAGAGAGAGAAAGAGCACAGAGAGAGAGAAAGAGCGCAGAGAGAGAGAAAGAGCGCAGAGAGAGAGAAAGAGCGCAGAGAGAGAAAAAGAGCGCAGAGAGAGAAAGAAAGAGCGCAGAGAGAGAGAAAGAAAGAGCGCAGAGAGAGAGAGCGCAGAGAGAGAGAAAGAAAGAGCGCAGAGAGAGAAATAAAGAGTGCAAAGAGAGGAAAAAAGAGCGCAAAGAGAGAAAGAAAGAGCGCAAAGAGAGAAAGAAAGAGCGCAGAGAGAAAGAAAGAGCACAGAGAGAGAGAGCGCAGAGAGAGAAAGAGAAAGAAAGAGCGCAGAGAGAGAAAGAGAAAGAAAGAGCGCAGAGAGAGAAAGAGAAAGAAAGAGCGCAGAGAGAGAGAGAGAGAGCGCAGAGAGAGAGAGAGAGCGCAGAGAGAGAGAGAGAGCGCAGAGAGAGAGAGAGAGCGCAGAGAGAGAGAGAAAGAGCGCAGAGAGAGAGAGAAAGAAAGAGCGCAGAGAGAGAGAGAAAGAAAGAGCGCAGAGAGAGGAAGAAAGAGCGCAGACAATGAAAGAGAGCGCAGAGAGAAAGAAAGAGCGCAGAGAGAGAGAAAGAGCGCAGAGAGAGAGAAAGAAAGTGCGCAGAGAGAAAGAGCGCAGAGAGAGAAAGAGAAAGAAAGAGCGCAGAGAGAGAAAGAGAAAGAGCGCAGAGAGAGAAAGAGTGCAGAGAGAAAGAGAGAGCGCAGAGAGAGAGAGAGCGCAGAGAGAGAGAGCACAGAAGAGAGAAAGAGCGCAGAGAGAAAGAAAGAGCGCAGAGAGAGAGAAAGAGAGCAGAGAGAAAGAAAGTGCGCAGAGAGAAAGAAAGAGCGCAGAGAGAAAGAAAGAGCGCAGAGAGAGAGAAAGAAAGAGCGCAGAGAGAGAGAAAGAAAGAGCGCAGAGAGAGAGAGAAAGAGCGCAGCGAGAGAGAGAGAGAGCGCAGCGAGAGAGAGAGAGCGCAGAGAGAGAGAGAAAGAGAGAGCGCAGAGAGAGAGAGAAAGAAAGAGCGCAGAGAGAGAGAGAAAGAAAGAGCGCAGAGAGAGAGAGAAAGAAAGAGCGCAGAGAGAGGAAGAAAGAGCGCAGACAATGAAAGAGAGCGCAGAGAGAAAGAAAGAGCGCAGAGAGAGAGAAAGAGCGCAGAGAGAGAAAGAGCGCAGAGAGAGAAAGAGCACAGAGAGAGAGAAAGAGCGCAGAGAGAGAGAAAGAGCGCAGAGAGAGAGAAAGAGCGCAGAGAGAGAAAAAGAGCGCAGAGAGAGAAAGAAAGAGCGCAGAGAGAGAGAAAGAAAGAGCGCAGAGAGAGAGAGCGCAGAGAGAGAAATAAAGAGCGCAGAGAGAGAAAGAAAGAGCGCAGAGAAAGAAAGAGCGCAGAGAGACAGAAAGAAAGAGCGCAGAGAGAGAAAGAAAGAGCGCAAAGAGAGAAAAAAAGAGCGCAAAGAGAGAAAGAAAGAGCGCAGAGAGAAAGAAAGAGCACAGAGAGAGAGAGCGCAGAGAGAGAAAGAGAAAGAAAGAGCGCAGAGAGAGAAAGAGAGAGCGCAGAGAGAGAGAGAAAGAGCGCAGAGAGAGAGAGAAAGAAAGAGCGCAGAGAGAGAGAGAAAGAAAGAGCGCAGAGAGAGAAAGAAAGAGAGCGCAGAGAGAGAGAGAGAGAAAGAGCGCAGAGAGAGAAAGAAAGAGAGCACAGAGAGAGAGAAAGAGCGCAGAGAGAGAGAAAGAGCGCAAAGAGAGAGAAAGAACGCAGAGAGAGAGAAAGAGCGCAGAGAGAGAGAGCGCAGAGAGAGAGAGAGCGCAGAGAGAGAGAAAGAAAGAGCGCAGAGAGAGAGAGAAAGAAAGAGCGCAGAGAGAAAGTAAGAGCGCAGAGAGAGAGTGCAGAGAGAGAGAAAGAAAGTGCGCAGAGAGAAAGAAAGAATGAGCGCAGAGAGAGAAAGAATGAGCGCAGAGAGAGAAAGAAAGAGCGCAGAGAGAGAGAGAGTGCAGAGAAAGAAAGAGCGCAGAGAGAAAGAAAGAAAGAGCGCAGAGAGAGAGAGAAAGAAAGAGCGCAGAGAGAGAGAGAGAGCGCAGAGAGAGAGGAAGAAAGAGCGCAGAGAGAGAGAGAAAGAGCGCAGAGAGAAAGAGAAAGAGCGCAGAGAGAAAGAGAGCGCAGACAGAGAGAGAGCGCAGAGAGAGAGAAAGAAAGTGCGCAGAGAAAGAAAGAGCGCAGAGAGAGAGAAAGAAAGAGCACAGAGAGAGAAAGAAAGAGCGCAGAGAGAGAAAGAAAGAAAGAGCGCAGAGAGAGAGAGAAAGAGCGCAGAGAGAGAGAAAGAGAAAGAAAGAGCGCAGAGAGAGAGAAAGAGCGCAGAGAGAGAGAAAGAGCGCAGAGAGAGAGAAAGAGCGCAGAGAGAGAGAAAGAAAGAGCGCAGAGAGAGAGAAAGAAAGAGCGCAGAGAGAGAGCGCAGAGAGAGAGAGAAAGAGCGCAGAGAGAGAAATAAAGAGCGCAGAGAGAGAGAGAAAGAGCGCAGAGAGAGAGAAAGAGAAAGAAAGAGCGCAGAGAGAGAGAAAGAGCGCAGAGAGAGAGAAAGAGCGCAGAGAGAGAGAAAGAGCGCAGAGAGAGAGAAAGAAAGAGCGCAGAGAGAGAGAAAGAAAGAGCGCAGAGAGAGAGCGCAGAGAGAGAGAGAAAGAGCGCAGAGAGAGAAATAAAGAGCGCAGAGAGAAATAAAGAGCGCAGAGAGAGAAATAAAGAGCGCAGAGAGAGAAATAAAGAGCGCAGAGATAGAAATAAAGAGCGCAGAGAAAGAAAGAGCGCAGAGAGAGAAAGAAAGAGCGCAGAGAGAGAAAGAAAGAGCGCAAAGAGACAAAAAAGAGCGCAAAGAGAGAAAAAAAGAGCGCAGAGAGAAAGAAAGAAAGAAAGAAAGAGCGCAGAGAGAAAGAGAGCGCAGAGAGAAAGAAAGAAAGAGCGCAGAGAGAAAGAGAGCGCAGAGAGAAAGAGAGCGCAGAGAGAGAGAGAGCGCAGAGAGAGAAAGAGAAAGAGAAAGAAAGAGCGCAGAGACAGAGAGAGAGAAAGAGCGCCGAGAGAGAAAGAGCGCAGAGAGAAAGAAAGTGCGCAGAGAGAGAAAGAGCGCAGAGAGAAAGAAAGAGCGCAGAGAGAGAGAGAGCGCAAAGAGAGAAAGAGAAAGAAAGAGCGCAAAGAGAGAAAGAGAAAGAAAGAGCGCAGAGAGAGAGAGAGAAAGAGCGCAGAGAGAGAGAGAAAGAGCGCAGAGAGAGAGAAAGAGCGCAGAGAGAGAAAGAGAAAGAAAGAGCGCAGAGAGAGAAAGAGCGCAGAGAGAGAAAGAGCGCAGAGAAAGAAAGAGCGCAGAGAGAGAGAAAGAAAGAGCGCAGAGAGAGAAAGAAAGAGCGCAAAGAGAGAAAAAAAGAGTGCAAAGAGAGAAAAAAAGAGCGCAGAGAGAAAGAAAGAGTGCAGCGAGAAAGAAAGAGCGCAGAGAGAGAGAGCGCAGAGAGAGAAAGAGAAAGAAAGAGCGCAGAAAGAGAGAGAGAAAGAGCGCAGAGAGAGAGAAAGAAAGAGCGCAGAGAGAGAGAAAGAGCGCAGAGAGAGAGAAAGAAAGTGCGCAGAGAGAAAGAGCGCAGAGAGAGAAAGAGAAAGAAAGAGCGCAGAGAGAGAAAGAGAAAGAGCGCAGAGAGAGAGAGAGAAAGAGCGCAGAGAGAGAGAGAGAAAGAGCGCAGAGAGAGAAAGAGTGCAGAGAGAAAGAGAGAGCGCAGAGAGAGAGAGAGCGCAGAAGAGAGAGAGCGCAGAGAGAGAGAAAGAGCGTAGAGAAAAAAAGAGCGCAGAGAGAGGAAGAAAGAGTGCAGACAATGAAAGAGAGCGCAGAGAGAAAGAAAGAGCGCAGAGAGAGAGATAGAGCGCAGAGAGAGAAAGAGCGCAGAGAGAGAAAGAGCACAGAGAGAGAGAAAGAGCGCAGAGAGAGAGAAAGAGCGCAGAGAGAGAGAAAGAGCGCAGAGAGAGAAAAAGAGCGCAGAGAGAGAAAGAAAGAGCGCAGAGAGAGAGAAAGAAAGAGCGCAGAGAGAGAGAGCGCAGAGAGAGAGAAAGAAAGAGCGCAGAGAGAGAAATAAAGAGCGCAAAGAGAGGAAAAAAGAGCGCAAAGAGAGAAAGAAAGAGCGCAAAGAGAGAAAGAAAGAGCGCAGAGAGAAAGAAAGAGCACAGAGAGAGAGAGCGCAGAGAGAGAAAGAGAAAGAAAGAGCGCAGAGAGAGAAAGAGAAAGAAAGAGCGCAGAGAGAGAAAGAGAAAGAAAGAGCGCAGAGAGAGAGAGAGAGAGCGCAGAGAGAGAGAGAGAGCGCAGAGAGAGAGAGAGAGCGCAGAGAGAGAGAGAAAGAGCGCAGAGAGAGAGAGAAAGAATGAGCGCAGAGAGAGAGAGAAAGAAAGAGCGCAGAGAGAGGAAGAAAGAGCGCAGACAATGAAAGAGAGCGCAGAGAGAAAGAAAGAGCGCAGAGAGAGAGAAAGAGCGCAGAGAGAGAAAGAGCGCAGAGAGAGAAAGAGCACAGAGAGAGAGAAAGAGCGCAGAGAGAGAGAAAGAGCGCAGAGAGAGAGAAAGAGCGCAGAGAGAGAAAAAGAGCGCAGAGAGAGAAAGAAAGAGCGCAGAGAGAGAGAAAGAAAGAGCGCAGAGAGAGAGAGCGCAGAGAGAGAAATAAAGAGCGCAGAGAGAGAAAGAAAGAGCGCAGAGAAAGAAAGAAAGAGAGCGCAGAGAGAGAGAGAGAGAGAGAGAGAGCGCGCAGAGAGAGAGGAAGAAAGAGCGCAGAGAGAGAGAGAAAGAGCAGAGAGAGAGAGAGAAAGAGCGCAGAGAGAAAGAGAGCACAGACAGAGAGAGAGAGAAAGAAAGAGCGCAGAGAGAGAAAGAAAGAGCGCAGAGAGAGAAAGAAAGAGCGCAGAGAGAGAAAGAAAGAGCGCAGAGAGAGAAAGAAAGAGCGCAGAGAGAGAGAAAGAAAGAGCGCAGAGAGAGAGCGCAGAGAGAGAGAGAGAGAGAGAGAGAGCGCGCAGAGAGAGAGGAAGAAAGAGCGCAGAGAGAGAGAGAAAGAGCAGAGAGAGAGAGAGAAAGAGCGCAGAGAGAAAGAGAGCACAGACAGAGAGAGAGAGAAAGAAAGAGCGCAGAGAGAGAAAGAAAGAGCGCAGAGAGAGAAAGAAAGAGCGCAGAGAGAGAAAGAAAGAGCGCAGAGAGAGAGAAAGAAAGAGCGCAGAGAGAGAGCGCAGAGAGAGAGAGAGAGCGCAGAGAGAGAGAGAGAGAGCGCAGAGAGAGAGAGAGAGCGCAGAGAGAGAAAGAAAGAGCGCAGAGAGAGAAAGAAAGAGCGCAGAGAAAGAAAGAGCGCAGAGAGAGAGAAAGAAAGAGCGCAGAGAGAGAAAGAAAGAGCGCAAAGAGAGAAAAAAAGAGTGCAAAGAGAGAAAAAAAGAGCGCAGAGAGAAAGAAAGAGTGCAGCGAGAAAGAAAGAGCGCAGAGAGAGAGAGCGCAGAGAGAGAAAGAGAAAGAAAGAGCGCAGAAAGAGAGAGAGAAAGAGCGCAGAGAGAGAGAAAGAAAGAGTGCAGAGAGAGAAAGAAAGAGCGCAGAGAGAGAGAGCGCAGAGAGAAAGAAAGAGCGCAGAGAGAGAGAAAGAGCGCAGAGAGAGAGAAAGAAAGTGCGCAGAGAGAAAGAGCGCAGAGAGAGAAAGAGAAAGAAAGAGCGCAGAGAGAGAAAGAGAAAGAGCGCAGAGAGAGAAAGAGAAAGAAAGAGCGCAGAGAGAGAGAGAGAAAGAGCGCAGAGAGAGAAAGAGTGCAGAGAGAAAGAGAGAGCGCAGAGAGAGAGAGAGCGCAGAAGAGAGAGAGCGCAGAGAGAGAGAAAGAGCGTAGAGAAAAAAAGAGCGCAGAGAGAGGAAGAAAGAGTGCAGACAATGAAAGAGAGCGCAGAGAGAAAGAAAGAGCGCAGAGAGAGAGAAAGAGCGCAGAGAGAGAAAGAGCGCAGAGAGAGAAAGAGCACAGAGAGAGAGAAAGAGCGCAGAGAGAGAGAAAGAGCGCAGAGAGAGAGAAAGAGCGCAGAGAGAGAAAAAGAGCGCAGAGAGAGAAAGAAAGAGCGCAGAGAGAGAGAAAGAAAGAGCGCAGAGAGAGAGAGCGCAGAGAGAGAGAAAGAAAGAGCGCAGAGAGAGAAATAAAGAGTGCAAAGAGAGGAAAAAAGAGCGCAAAGAGAGAAAGAAAGAGCGCAAAGAGAGAAAGAAAGAGCGCAGAGAGAAAGAAAGAGCACAGAGAGAGAGAGCGCAGAGAGAGAAAGAGAAAGAAAGAGCGCAGAGAGAGAAAGAGAAAGAAAGAGCGCAGAGAGAGAAAGAGAAAGAAAGAGCGCAGAGAGAGAGAGAGAGAGCGCAGAGAGAGAGAGAGAGCGCAGAGAGAGAGAGAGAGCGCAGAGAGAGAGAGAAAGAGCGCAGAGAGAGAGAGAAAGAAAGAGCGCAGAGAGAGAGAGAAAGAAAGAGCGCAGAGAGAGGAAGAAAGAGCGCAGACAATGAAAGAGAGCGCAGAGAGAAAGAAAGAGCGCAGAGAGAGAGAAAGAGCGCAGAGAGAGAGAAAGAAAGTGCGCAGAGAGAAAGAGCGCAGAGAGAGAAAGAGAAAGAGCGCAGAGAGAGAAAGAGTGCAGAGAGAAAGAGAGAGCGCAGAGAGAGAGAGAGCGCAGAGAGAGAGAGCACAGAAGAGAGAAAGAGCGCAGAGAGAAAGAAAGAGCGCAGAGAGAGAGAAAGAGAGCAGAGAGAAAGAAAGTGCGCAGAGAGAAAGAAAGAGCGCAGAGAGAAAGAAAGAGCGCAGAGAGAGAGAAAGAAAGAGCGCAGAGAGAGAGAAAGAAAGAGCGCAGAGAGAGAGAGAAAGAGCGCAGCGAGAGAGAGAGAGAGCGCAGCGAGAGAGAGAGAGCGCAGAGAGAGAGAGAAAGAGAGAGCGCAGAGAGAGAGAGAAAGAAAGAGCGCAGAGAGAGAGAGAAAGAAAGAGCGCAGAGAGAGAGAGAAAGAAAGAGCGCAGAGAGAGGAAGAAAGAGCGCAGACAATGAAAGAGAGCGCAGAGAGAAAGAAAGAGCGCAGAGAGAGAGAAAGAGCGCAGAGAGAGAAAGAGCGCAGAGAGAGAAAGAGCACAGAGAGAGAGAAAGAGCGCAGAGAGAGAGAAAGAGCGCAGAGAGAGAGAAAGAGCGCAGAGAGAGAAAAAGAGCGCAGAGAGAGAAAGAAAGAGCGCAGAGAGAGAGAAAGAAAGAGCGCAGAGAGAGAGAGCGCAGAGAGAGAAATAAAGAGCGCAGAGAGAGAAAGAAAGAGCGCAGAGAAAGAAAGAGCGCAGAGAGACAGAAAGAAAGAGCGCAGAGAGAGAAAGAAAGAGCGCAAAGAGAGAAAAAAAGAGCGCAAAGAGAGAAAGAAAGAGCGCAGAGAGAAAGAAAGAGCACAGAGAGAGAGAGCGCAGAGAGAGAAAGAGAAAGAAAGAGCGCAGAGAGAGAAAGAGAGAGCGCAGAGAGAGAGAGAAAGAGCGCAGAGAGAGAGAGAAAGAAAGAGCGCAGAGAGAGAGAGAAAGAAAGAGCGCAGAGAGAGAAAGAAAGAGAGCGCAGAGAGAGAGAGAGAGAAAGAGCGCAGAGAGAGAAAGAAAGAGAGCACAGAGAGAGAGAAAGAGCGCAGAGAGAGAGAAAGAGCGCAAAGAGAGAGAAAGAACGCAGAGAGAGAGAAAGAGCGCAGAGAGAGAGAGCGCAGAGAGAGAGAGAGCGCAGAGAGAGAGAAAGAAAGAGCGCAGAGAGAGAGAGAAAGAAAGAGCGCAGAGAGAAAGTAAGAGCGCAGAGAGAGAGTGCAGAGAGAGAGAAAGAAAGTGCGCAGAGAGAAAGAAAGAATGAGCGCAGAGAGAGAAAGAATGAGCGCAGAGAGAGAAAGAAAGAGCGCAGAGAGAGAGAGAGCGCAGAGAAAGAAAGAGCGCAGAGAGAAAGAAAGAAAGAGCGCAGAGAGAGAGAGAAAGAAAGAGCGCAGAGAGAGAGAGAGAGCGCAGAGAGAGAGGAAGAAAGAGCGCAGAGAGAGAGAGAAAGAGCGCAGAGAGAAAGAGAAAGAGCGCAGAGAGAGAGAGCGCAGAGAGAGAGAGAGCGCAGAGAGAGAGAAAGAAAGAGCGCAGAGAGAGAGAGAAAGAAAGAGCGCAGAGAGAAAGTAAGAGCGCAGAGAGAGAGTGCAGAGAGAGAGAAAGAAAGTGCGCAGAGAGAAAGAAAGAATGAGCGCAGAGAGAGAAAGAATGAGCGCAGAGAGAGAAAGAAAGAGCGCAGAGAGAGAGAGAGCGCAGAGAAAGAAAGAGCGCAGAGAGAAAGAAAGAAAGAGCGCAGAGAGAGAGAGAAAGAAAGTGCGCAGAGAAAGAAAGAGCGCAGAGAGAGAGAAAGAAAGAGCACAGAGAGAGAAAGAAAGAGCGCAGAGAGAGAAAGAAAGAAAGAGCGCAGAGAGAGAGAGAAAGAGCGCAGAGAGAGAGAAAGAGAAAGAAAGAGCGCAGAGAGAGAGAAAGAGCGCAGAGAGAGAGAAAGAGCGCAGAGAGAGAGAAAGAGCGCAGAGAGAGAGAAAGAAAGAGCGCAGAGAGAGAGAAAGAAAGAGCGCAGAGAGAGAGCGCAGAGAGAGAGAGAAAGAGCGCAGAGAGAGAAATAAAGAGCGCAGAGAGAGAGAGAAAGAGCGCAGAGAGAGAGAAAGAGAAAGAAAGAGCGCAGAGAGAGAGAAAGAGCGCAGAGAGAGAGAAAGAGCGCAGAGAGAGAGAAAGAGCGCAGAGAGAGAGAAAGAAAGAGCGCAGAGAGAGAGAAAGAAAGAGCGCAGAGAGAGAGCGCAGAGAGAGAGAGAAAGAGCGCAGAGAGAGAAATAAAGAGCGCAGAGAGAAATAAAGAGCGCAGAGAGAGAAATAAAGAGCGCAGAGAGAGAAATAAAGAGCGCAGAGATAGAAATAAAGAGCGCAGAGAAAGAAAGAGCGCAGAGAGAGAAAGAAAGAGCGCAGAGAGAGAAAGAAAGAGCGCAAAGAGACAAAAAAGAGCGCAAAGAGAGAAAAAAAGAGCGCAGAGAGAAAGAAAGAAAGAAAGAAAGAGCGCAGAGAGAAAGAGAGCGCAGAGAGAAAGAAAGAAAGAGCGCAGAGAGAAAGAGAGCGCAGAGAGAAAGAGAGCGCAGAGAGAGAGAGAGCGCAGAGAGAGAAAGAGAAAGAGAAAGAAAGAGCGCAGAGACAGAGAGAGAGAAAGAGCGCCGAGAGAGAAAGAGCGCAGAGAGAAAGAAAGTGCGCAGAGAGAGAAAGAGCGCAGAGAGAAAGAAAGAGCGCAGAGAGAGAGAGAGCGCAAAGAGAGAAAGAGAAAGAAAGAGCGCAAAGAGAGAAAGAGAAAGAAAGAGCGCAGAGAGAGAAAGAGCGCAGAGAGAGAAAGAGAAAGAAAGAGCGCAGAGAGAGAGAGAGCGCAGAGAGAGAAAGAGCGCAGAGAGAGAAAGAGCGCAGAGAGAGAGAGAGAAAGAGCGCAGAGAGAGAGAGAAAGAGCGCAGAGAGAGAGAAAGAGCGCAGAGAGAGAAAGAGAAAGAAAGAGCGCAGAGAGAGAAAGAGCGCAGAGAGAGAAAGAGCGCAGAGAGAGAGGAAGAAAGAGAGCAGACAATGAAAGAGAGCGCAGAGAGAGAAAGAAAGAGCGCAGAGAGAGAAAGAGCGCAGAGAGAGAAAGAGTGCAGAGAGAGAAAGAGCGCAGAGAGAGAAATAAAGAGCGCAGAGAGAGAAAGAAAGAGCGCAGAGAAAGAAAGAGCGCAGAGAGAGAGAGAGAGAGAGCGCAGAGAGAGAGAGAGAGCGCAGAGAGAGAAAGAAAGAGCGCAGAGAGAGAAAGAAAGAGCGCAGAGAAAGAAAGAGCGCAGAGAGAGAGAAAGAAAGAGCGCAGAGAGAGAAAGAAAGAGCGCAAAGAGAGAAAAAAAGAGCGCAGAGAGAGAAAGAAAGAGCGCAAAGAGAGAAAGAAAGAGCGCAAAGAGAGAAAAAAAGAGCGCAAAGAGAGAAAAAAAGAGCGCAGAGAGAAAGAAAGAGCGCAGAGAGAAAGAAAGAGCACAGAGAGAGAGAGAGCGCAGAGAGAGAAAGAGAAAGAAAGAGCGCAGAGAGAGAAAGAGAAAGAAAGAGCGCAGAGAGAGAAAGAGAAAGAAAGAGCGCAGAGAGAGAGAGAGCGCAGAGAGAGAGAGAGAAAGAGCGCAGAGAGAGAGAGAAAGAAAGAGCGCAGAGAGAGAAAGAAAGAGCGCAGAGAGAGAGAGCGCAGAGAGAAAGAAAGAGTGCAGAGAGAGAGAAAGAACGCAGAGAGAGAAAGAAAGTGCGCAGAGAGAGAAAGAGCGCAGAGAGAAAGAGCGCAGAGAGAGAAAGAGAAAGAAAGAGCGCAGAGAGAGAGAGAGAAAGAGCGCAGAGAAAGAGAAAGAAAGAGCGCAGAGAGAGACAGAGAGCGCAGAGAGAGAGAGAGCGCAGAGAGTGAAAGTGCAAGAAAGAGCGCAGAGAGAGAGAGAGCGCAGAGAGAGAGAGAGAAAGAGTGCAGAGAGAGAGAGAGAGAGAAAGAGCGCAGAGAGAGAAAGAAAGAGCGCAGAGAGAGAAAGAAAGAGCGCAGAGAGAGAAAGAAAGAGCGCAGAGAGAGAGCACAGAGAGAAAGAAAGAGCGCAGAAAGAGAGAAAGAAAGTGCGCAGAGAGAAAGAGCGCAGAGAGAGAGAAAGAAAGTGCGCAGAGAGAAAGAAAGAGCGCAGAAAGAGAAAGAGAAAGAAAGAGCGCATAGAGAGAAAGAGAAAGAAAGAGCACAGAGAGAGAGAGAGAGAGAAAGAGCGCAGAGAGAGAGAAAGAAAGAGCACAGAGAGAGAAAGAAAGAGCGCAGAGAGAGAGAGTGCAGAGAGAAAGAAAGAGCGCAGAGAGAGAGAAAGAGCGCAGAGAGAGAGAAAGAAAGTGCGCAGAGAGAAATAAAGAGCGCAGAGAGAGAGCGCAGAGAGGGAAAGAAAGAGCGCAGAGAGAGAGAGAGAAAGAGCGCAGAGAGAGAGAGAGAGAAAGAGCGCAGAGAGAGAGAAAGAGAAAGAAAGAGCGCAGAGAGAAAGAAAGAGCGCAGAGAGAGGAAGAAAGAGCGCAGAGAGAGAGAGGAAAAAAAGAGCGCAGAGAGAGAAAAAAAGAGCGCAGAGAGAGAGAAAGAAAAAGCGCAGAGAGAGAAAGAAAGAGCGCAGAGAGAGAGAGAAAGAAAGAGCGCAGAAAGAAAGAGCGCAGAGAGAAAGAAAGAGCGCAGAGAGAGAGAAAGAGCGCAGAGAGAGAGAGAGCGCAGAGAGAGCGCAGAGAGAGCGCAGAGAGAGCGCGCAGAGAGAGAGTGCAGAGAGAGAAAGAGCGCAGAGAGAGAGAGAGCGCAGAGAGAGAGAGAGCGCAGAGAGAGAGAAAGAGCGCAGAGAGAAAGAAAGAGCGCAGAGAGAGAGAAAGAGAGCAGAGAGAAAGAAAGTGCGCAGAGAGAAAGAAAGAGCGCAGAGAGAAAGAAAGAGCGCAGAGAGAGAGAAAGAAAGAGCGCAGAGAGAGAGAAAGAAAGAGCGCAGAGAGAGAAAGAAAGAGCGCAGAGAGAGAGAGAAAGAGCGCAGCGAGAGAGAGGAAAAAAAGAGCGCAGAGAGAGAAAAAAAGAGCGCAGAGAGAGAAAGAAAAAGCGCAGAGAGAGAAAGAAAGAGCGCAGAGAGAGAGAGAAAGAAAGAGCGCAGAGAGAGAGAGGAAGAAAGAGCGCAGAGAGAGAGAGGAAGAAAGAGCGCAGAGAGAGAGAAAGAGCGCAGAGAGAGAGAGAGCACAGAGAGAGAGAAAAAGCACAGAGAGAGAGAAAGAGCACAGAGAGAGAGAAAGAGCACAGAGAGAGAGAAAGAGCGCAGAGAGAGAGAAAGAAAGAGCGCAGAGAGAGAGAAAGAAAGAGCGCAGAGAGAGAGCGCAGAGAGAGAGAGAGAAATAAAGAGCGCAGAGAGAGAAATAAAGAGCGCAGAGAGAGAAATAAAGAGCGCAGAGAGAGAAATAAAGAGCGCAGAGAGAGAAATAAAGAGCGCAGAGAGAGAAATAAAGAGCGCAGAGAGAGAAATAAAGAGCGCAGAGAGAGAAATAAAGAGCGCAGAGAGAGAAATAAAGAGCGCAGAGATAGAAATAAAGAGCGCAGAGAAAGAAAGAGCGCAGAGAGAGAAAAAAAGAGCGCAGAGAGAGAAAGAAAGAGCGCAAAGAGACAAAAAAGAGCGCAAAGAGAGAAAAAAAGAGCGCAGAGAGAAAGAAAGAAAGAAAGAAAGAGCGCAGAGAGAAAGAGAGCGCAGAGAGAAAGAAAGAGCGCAGAGAGAGAGAGAGAGCGCAGAGAGAGCGCAGAGAGAGCGCAGAGAGAGCGCGCAGAGAGAGAGTGCAGAGAGAGAGAGCGCAGAGAGAGAGAGAGCGCAGAGAGAGAGAGAGCGCAGAGAGAGAGAAAGAGCGCAGAGAGAGAGAGAGAAAGAAAAAGCGCAGAGAAAGAAAGAGCGCAGAGAGAGGAAGAAAGAGCGCAGAGAGAGAGAGGAAAAAAAGAGCGCAGAGAGAGAAAAAAAGAGCGCAGAGAGAGAGAAAGAAAAAGCGCAGAGAGAGAAAGAAAGAGCGCAGAGAGAGAGAGAAAGAAAGAGCGCAGAAAGAAAGAGCGCAGAGAGAAAGAAAGAGCGCAGAGAGAGAGAAAGAGCGCAGAGAGAGAGAGAGCGCAGAGAGAGCGCAGAGAGAGCGCAGAGAGAGCGCGCAGAGAGAGAGTGCAGAGAGAGAGAGCGCAGAGAGAGAGAGAGCGCAGAGAGAGAGAGAGCGCAGAGAGAGAGAAAGAGCGCAGAGAGAAAGAAAGAGCGCAGAGAGAGAGAAAGAGAGCAGAGAGAAAGAAAGTGCGCAGAGAGAAAGAAAGAGCGCAGAGAGAAAGAAAGAGCGCAGAGAGAGAGAAAGAAAGAGCGCAGAGAGAGAGAAAGAAAGAGCGCAGAGAGAGAGAAAGAAAGAGCGCAGAGAGAGAAAGAAAGAGCGCAGAGAGAGAGAAAGAAAAAGCGCAGAGAGAGAAAGAAAGAGCGCAGAGAGAGAGAGAAAGAAAGAGCGCAGAAAGAAAGAGCGCAGAGAGAAAGAAAGAGCGCAGAGAGAGAGAAAGAGCGCAGAGAGAGAGAGAGCGCAGAGAGAGCGCAGAGAGAGCGCAGAGAGAGCGCGCAGAGAGAGAGTGCAGAGAGAGAGAGCGCAGAGAGAGAGAGAGCGCAGAGAGAGAGAGAGCGCAGAGAGAGAGAAAGAGCGCAGAGAGAAAGAAAGAGCGCAGAGAGAGAGAAAGAGAGCAGAGAGAAAGAAAGTGCGCAGAGAGAAAGAAAGAGCGCAGAGAGAAAGAAAGAGCGCAGAGAGAGAGAAAGAAAAAGCGCAGAGAGAGAAAGAAAGAGCGCAGAGAGAGAGAGAAAGAAAGAGCGCAGAAAGAAAGAGCGCAGAGAGAAAGAAAGAGCGCAGAGAGAGAGAGGAAGAAAGAGCGCAGAGAGAGAGAAAGAGCGCAGAGAGAGAGAGAGCACAGAGAGAGAGAAAGCACAGAGAGAGAGAAAGAGCACAGAGAGAGAGAAAGAGCACAGAGAGAGAGAAAGAGCACAGAGAGAGAGAAAGAAAGAGCGCAGAGAGAGAGAAAGAAAGAGCGCAGAGAGAGAGCGCAGAGAGAGAGAGAGAAATAAAGAGCGCAGAGAGAGAAATAAAGAGCGCAGAGAGAGAAATAAAGAGCGCAGAGAGAGAAATAAAGAGCGCAGAGAGAGAAATAAAGAAAGAGCGCAGAGAGAGAGAGAGAAAGAAAAAGCGCAGAGAAAGAAAGAGCGCAGAGAGAGGAAGAAAGAGCGCAGAGAGAGAGAGAAAGAAAGAGCGCAGAGAGAGAGAAAGAGCGCAGAGAGAGAGAAAGAGCGCAGAGAGAGAGAGAGCGCAGAGAGAGCGCAGAGAGAGCGCAGAGAGAGCGCGCAGAGAGAGAGTGCAGAGAGAGAGAGAGCGCAGAGAGAGAGAGAGCGCAGAGAGAGAGAGAGCGCAGAGAGAGAGAAAGAGCGCAGAGAGAAAGAAAGAGCGCAGAGAGAGAGAAAGAGAGCAGAGAGAAAGAAAGTGCGCAGAGAGAAAGAAAGAGCGCAGAGAGAAAGAAAGAGCGCAGAGAGAGAGAAAGAAAGAGCGCAGAGAGAGAGAAAGAAAGAGCGCAGAGAGAGAGAAAGAAAGAGCGCAGAGAGAGAAAGAAAGAGCGCAGAGAGAGAGAGAAAGAGCGCAGAGAGAGAGAGAGCGCAGAGAGAGCGCAGAGAGAGCGCAGAGAGAGCGCAGAGAGAGCGCAGAGAGAGCGCGCAGAGAGAGAGTGCAGAGAGAGAGAGAGCGCAGAGAGAGAGAGAGCGCAGAGAGAGAGAGAGCGCAGAGAGAGAGAAAGAGCGCAGAGAGAGAGAGGAAGAAAGAGCGCAGAGAGAGAGAGGAAGAAAGAGCGCAGAGAGAGAGAAAGAGCGCAGAGAGAGAGAGAGCACAGAGAGAGAGAAAAAGCACAGAGAGAGAGAAAGAGCACAGAGAGAGAGAAAGAGCACAGAGAGAGAGAAAGAGCGCAGAGAGAGAGAAAGAAAGAGCGCAGAGAGAGAGAAAGAAAGAGCGCAGAGAGAGAGCGCAGAGAGAGAGAGAGAAATAAAGAGCGCAGAGAGAGAAATAAAGAGCGCAGAGAGAGAAATAAAGAGCGCAGAGAGAGAAATAAAGAGCGCAGAGAGAGAAATAAAGAGCGCAGAGAGAGAAATAAAGAGCGCAGAGAGAGAAATAAAGAGCGCAGAGAGAGAAATAAAGAGCGCAGAGAGAGAAATAAAGAGCGCAGAGATAGAAATAAAGAGCGCAGAGAAAGAAAGAGCGCAGAGAGAGAAAAAAAGAGCGCAGAGAGAGAAAGAAAGAGCGCAAAGAGACAAAAAAGAGCGCAAAGAGAGAAAAAAAGAGCGCAGAGAGAAAGAAAGAAAGAAAGAAAGAGCGCAGAGAGAAAGAGAGCGCAGAGAGAAAGAAAGAGCGCAGAGAGAGAGAGAGAGCGCAGAGAGAGCGCAGAGAGAGCGCAGAGAGAGCGCGCAGAGAGAGAGTGCAGAGAGAGAGAGCGCAGAGAGAGAGAGAGCGCAGAGAGAGAGAGAGCGCAGAGAGAGAGAAAGAGCGCAGAGAGAGAGAGAGAAAGAAAAAGCGCAGAGAAAGAAAGAGCGCAGAGAGAGGAAGAAAGAGCGCAGAGAGAGAGAGGAAAAAAAGAGCGCAGAGAGAGAAAAAAAGAGCGCAGAGAGAGAGAAAGAAAAAGCGCAGAGAGAGAAAGAAAGAGCGCAGAGAGAGAGAGAAAGAAAGAGCGCAGAAAGAAAGAGCGCAGAGAGAAAGAAAGAGCGCAGAGAGAGAGAAAGAGCGCAGAGAGAGAGAGAGCGCAGAGAGAGCGCAGAGAGAGCGCAGAGAGAGCGCGCAGAGAGAGAGTGCAGAGAGAGAGAGCGCAGAGAGAGAGAGAGCGCAGAGAGAGAGAGAGCGCAGAGAGAGAGAAAGAGCGCAGAGAGAAAGAAAGAGCGCAGAGAGAGAGAAAGAGAGCAGAGAGAAAGAAAGTGCGCAGAGAGAAAGAAAGAGCGCAGAGAGAAAGAAAGAGCGCAGAGAGAGAGAAAGAAAGAGCGCAGAGAGAGAGAAAGAAAGAGCGCAGAGAGAGAGAAAGAAAGAGCGCAGAGAGAGAAAGAAAGAGCGCAGAGAGAGAGAAAGAAAAAGCGCAGAGAGAGAAAGAAAGAGCGCAGAGAGAGAGAGAAAGAAAGAGCGCAGAAAGAAAGAGCGCAGAGAGAAAGAAAGAGCGCAGAGAGAGAGAAAGAGCGCAGAGAGAGAGAGAGCGCAGAGAGAGCGCAGAGAGAGCGCAGAGAGAGCGCGCAGAGAGAGAGTGCAGAGAGAGAGAGCGCAGAGAGAGAGAGAGCGCAGAGAGAGAGAGAGCGCAGAGAGAGAGAAAGAGCGCAGAGAGAAAGAAAGAGCGCAGAGAGAGAGAAAGAGAGCAGAGAGAAAGAAAGTGCGCAGAGAGAAAGAAAGAGCGCAGAGAGAAAGAAAGAGCGCAGAGAGAGAGAAAGAAAAAGCGCAGAGAGAGAAAGAAAGAGCGCAGAGAGAGAGAGAAAGAAAGAGCGCAGAAAGAAAGAGCGCAGAGAGAAAGAAAGAGCGCAGAGAGAGAGAGGAAGAAAGAGCGCAGAGAGAGAGAAAGAGCGCAGAGAGAGAGAGAGCACAGAGAGAGAGAAAGCACAGAGAGAGAGAAAGAGCACAGAGAGAGAGAAAGAGCACAGAGAGAGAGAAAGAGCACAGAGAGAGAGAAAGAAAGAGCGCAGAGAGAGAGAAAGAAAGAGCGCAGAGAGAGAGCGCAGAGAGAGAGAGAGAAATAAAGAGCGCAGAGAGAGAAATAAAGAGCGCAGAGAGAGAAATAAAGAGCGCAGAGAGAGAAATAAAGAGCGCAGAGAGAGAAATAAAGAAAGAGCGCAGAGAGAGAGAGAGAAAGAAAAAGCGCAGAGAAAGAAAGAGCGCAGAGAGAGGAAGAAAGAGCGCAGAGAGAGAGAGAAAGAAAGAGCGCAGAGAGAGAGAAAGAGCGCAGAGAGAGAGAAAGAGCGCAGAGAGAGAGAGAGCGCAGAGAGAGCGCAGAGAGAGCGCAGAGAGAGCGCGCAGAGAGAGAGTGCAGAGAGAGAGAGAGCGCAGAGAGAGAGAGAGCGCAGAGAGAGAGAGAGCGCAGAGAGAGAGAAAGAGCGCAGAGAGAAAGAAAGAGCGCAGAGAGAGAGAAAGAGAGCAGAGAGAAAGAAAGTGCGCAGAGAGAAAGAAAGAGCGCAGAGAGAAAGAAAGAGCGCAGAGAGAGAGAAAGAAAGAGCGCAGAGAGAGAGAAAGAAAGAGCGCAGAGAGAGAGAAAGAAAGAGCGCAGAGAGAGAAAGAAAGAGCGCAGAGAGAGAGAGAAAGAGCGCAGAGAGAGAGAGAGCGCAGAGAGAGCGCAGAGAGAGCGCAGAGAGAGCGCAGAGAGAGCGCAGAGAGAGCGCGCAGAGAGAGAGTGCAGAGAGAGAGAGAGCGCAGAGAGAGAGAGAGCGCAGAGAGAGAGAGAGCGCAGAGAGAGAGAAAGAGCGCAGAGAGAAAGAAAGAGCGCAGAGAGAGAGAAAGAGAGCAGAGAGAAAGAAAGTGCGCAGAGAGAAAGAAAGAGCGCAGAGAGAAAGAAAGAGCGCAGAGAGAGAGAAAGAAAGAGCGCAGAGAGAGAGAAAGAAAGAGCGCAGAGAGAGAGAAAGAAAGAGCGCAGAGAGAGAAAGAAAGAGCGCAGAGAGAGAGAGAAAGAGCGCAGCGAGAGAGAGGAAAAAAGAGCGCAGAGAGAGAAAGAAAGAGCGCAGAGAGAGAGAGAAAGAAAGAGCGCAGAAAGAAAGAGCGCAGAGAGAAAGAAAGAGCGCAGAGAGAGAGAGGAAGAAAGAGCGCAGAGAGAGAGAAAGAGCGCAGAGAGAGAGAGAGCACAGAGAGAGAGAAAAAGCACAGAGAGAGAGAAAGAGCACAGAGAGAGAGAAAGAGCACAGAGAGAGAGAAAGAGCCCAGAGAGAGAGAAAGAAAGAGCGCAGAGAGAGAGAAAGAAAGAGCGCAGAGAGAGAGCGCAGAGAGAGAGAGAGAAATAAAGAGCGCAGAGAGAGAAATAAAGAGCGCAGAGAGAGAAATAAAGAGCGCAGAGAGAGAAATAAAGAGCGCAGAGAGAGAAATAAAGAGCGCAGAGAGAGAAATAAAGAGCGCAGAGAGAGAAATAAAGAGCGCAGAGAGAGAAATAAAGAGCGCAGAGAGAGAAATAAAGAGCGCAGAGAGAGAAATAAAGAGCGCAGAGAAAGAAATAAAGAGCGCAGAGAAAGAAATAAAGAGCGCAGAGAGAGAGAAAGAAAGAGCGCAGAGAGAGAGAAAAAGAGCGCAAAGAGAGAAAAAAAGAGCGCAGAGAGAAAGAAAGAAAGAGCGCAGAGAGAAGGAAAGAGCGCAGAGAGAGAGAGCGCAGAGAGAGAAAGAGAAAGAAAGAGCGCAGAGAGAGAGAGAGAGAAAGAGCGCAGAGAGAGAGAAAGAGAAAGAAAGAGCGCAGAGAGAGAAAGTGCGCAGAGAGAGAAAGAGCGCAGAGAGAGAGAAAGAGCGCAGAGAAAGAGAGAGAGCGCAGAGAGAGAAAGAAAGAGCGCAAAGAGAGAAAAAAAGAGCGCAGAGAGAAAGAGCGCAGAGAGAGAAAGAGAAAGAAAGAGCGCAGAGAGAGAAAGAGAAAGAAAGAGCGCAGAGAGAGAAAGAGAAAGAAAGAGCGCAGAGAGAGAGAGAGAGAGAGCGCAGAGAGAGAGAAAGAAAGAGCGCAGAAAGAGAGAAAGAAAGAGCGCAGAGAGAAAGAAAGAGCACAGAGAGAGAGAAAGAGCGCAGAGAGAGAGAAAGAAAGTGCGCAGAGAGAAAGATAGAGCGCAGAGAGAAAGAGCGCAGAGAGAGAAAGAGAAAGAAAGAGCGCAGAGAGAGAGAGAGAGAAAGAGCGCAGAGAGAGAGAGAAAGAGCGCAGAGAGAGAGAAAGAGAAAGAAAGAGCGCAGAGAGAGAGAAAGAGCGCAGAGAGAGAGAAAGTAAGAGTGCAGAGAGAAAGAAAGAGCGCAGAGAGAAAGAAAGAAAGAGCGCAGAGAGAGAGAAAGAAAGAGCGCAGAGAGAGAAAGAGCGCAGAGAGAGAAAGAGCGCAGAGAGAGAAAGAGCACAGAGAGAGAGAAAGAGCACAGAGAGAGAGAAAGAGCACAGAGAGAGAGAAAGAGCGCAGAGAGAGAAATAAAGAGCGCAGAGAGAGAAATAAAGAGCGCAGAGAGAGAAATAAAGAGCGCAGAGAAAGAAATAAAGAGCGCAGAGAGAGAGAAAGAAAGAGCGCAGAGAGAGAGAAAAAGAGCGCAAAGAGAGAAAAAAAGAACGCAGAGAGAAAGAAAGAAAGAGCGCAGAGAGAAAGAAAGAGCGCAGAGAGAGAGAGCGCAGAGAGAGAAAGAGAAAGAAAGAGCGCAGAGAGAGAGAGAGAGAAAGAGCGCCGAGAGAGAGAGAGAAAGAGCGCAGAGAGAGAGAAAGAGAAAGAAAGTGCGCAGAGAGAGAAAGTGCGCAGAGAGAGAAAGTGTGCAGAGAGAGAAAGAGCGCAGAGAGAAAGAAAGAGCGCAGAGAGAAAGAGAAAGAGCGCAGAGAGAGAAAGAAAGAGCGCAAAGAGAGAAAAAAAGAGCGCAGAAAGAAAGAAAGAGCGCAGAGAGAAAGAAAGAAAGAGCGCAGAGAGAGAGAGAGCGCAGAGAGAGAGAGATAGAGCGTAGAGAGAGAGAGAGAGCGCAGAGAGAGAAAGAGAAAGAAAGAGCGCAGAGAGAGAGAGCGCAGAGAGAGAGAGAGCGCAGAGAGAGAAAGAGCGCAGAGAGAGAAAGAGCGCAGAGAGAGAAAGAGCGCAGAGAGAGAAAGAGCGCAGAGAAAGAAAGAGCGCAGAGAGAGAAGAGCGCAGAGAGAAAGAGAGAGCGCAGAGAGAAAGAGAGAGCGCAGAGAGAGAGAGAAAGAGCGCAGAGAGAGAGAGAGCGCAGAGAGAAAAAGAGAAAGAAAGAGCGCAGAGAGAGAAAGAGCGCAGAGAGAGAAAGAGCGCAGAGAGAGAAAGAGCGCAGAGAGAGAAAGAGCGCAGAGAGAGAAAGAGCGCAGAGAGAAAGAAAGAGTGCAGAGAGAGAAGAGCGCAGAGAGAAAGAAAGAGCGCAGAGAGAGAGAGAAAGAGCGCAGAGAGAGAGAAAGAGAGCAGAGAGAGAGAAAAAAAGAGTGCAGAGAGAGAAAGAAAAAGTGCAGAGAGAGACAAAGAGCGCAGAGAGAGAGAAAGAAAGAGCGCAGAGAGAGAAAGAAAGAGCGCAGAGAGAGAAAGAAAGAGCACATAGAGTGAGAGAGAAAGAGCGCAGAAAGAAAGAAAGAGCGCAGAGAGAGATAGAAAGAAAGAGCACAGAGAGAGAGAGAAAGAAAGAGCGCAGAGAGAGAGAAAGAAAGAGCGCAGAGAGAAAGAAAGAGCACATAGAGAGAGAAAGAGCGCAGAGAGAGAGAGAAAGAGCGCAGAGAGAGAGAGCGCAGACAGAGAGAGAGCGCAGAGAGAGAGAGCGCAGAGAGAAAGAGAGAGAGAGCGCAGAGAGAGAGAAAGAATGAGCGCAGAGAGAGAGAAAGAGCGTAGAGAATAAAAGAGCGCAGAGAGAGAGAGAGGAAGAAAGAGCGCAGACAGAGAAAGAAAGAGCACAGACAGAGAAAGAAAGAGCGCAGAGAGAGAGAAAGAGAGCAGAGAGAGAGAAAGAGCGCAGAGAGAGAGAGAAAGAGCGCAGAGAGAGAGAGCGCAGACAGAGAGAGAGCGCAGAGAGAGAGAGCGCAGAGAGAAAGAGAGAGAGAGCGCAGAGAGAGAGAAAGAATGAGCGCAGAGAGAGAGAAAGAGCGTAGAGAATAAAAGAGCGCAGAGAGAGAGAGAGGAAGAAAGAGCGCAGACAGAGAAAGAAAGAGCACAGACAGAGAAAGAAAGAGCGCAGAGAGAGAGAAAGAGAGCAGAGAGAGAGAAAGAGCGCAGAGAGAGAGAAAGAGCGCAGAGAGAGAGAAAGAGCGCAGAGAGAGAAAGAGCGCAGAGAGAGAGAGAGCGCAGAGAGAGAGAGAGCGCAGAGAGAGAGAAAGAGCGCAGAGAGAGAGAAAGAGCGCAGAGAGAGAGAAAGAGAGCAGAGAGAGAGAAAGAGCGCAGAGAGAGAGAAAGAGCGCAGAGAGAGAAAGAAAGAGCGCAGAGAGAGAGAAAGAAAGAGCGCAGAGAGAGAGAAAGAAAGAGCGCAGAGAGAGAGAAAGAAAGAGCGCAGAGAGAGAAAGAGCGCAGAAAGAGAGAAAGAAAGAGCGCAGAGAGAGAAAGAAAGAGCGCAAAGAGAGAAAAAAAGAGTGCAAAGAGAGAAAAAAAGAGCGCAGAGAGAGAGAAAGAAAGAGCACAGAGAGAGAAAGAAAGAGCGCAGAGAGAGAGCGCAGAGAGAAAGAAAGAGTGCAGAGAGAGAAAGAGCGCAGAGAGAGAGAAAGAAAGTGCGCAGAGAGAAAGAAAGAGCGCAGAGAGAAAGAGCGCAGAGAGAGAAAGAGAAAGAAAGAGCGCAGAGAGAGAAAGAGAAAGAAAGAGCGCAGAGAGAGAAAGAGAAAGAAAGAGCGCAGAGAGAGAAAGAGAAAGAAAGAGCGCAGAGAGAGAGAGAGAAAGAGCGCAGAGAGAGAGAGAGAAAGAGCGCAGAGAGAGAGAAAGAAAGAGCGCAGAAAGAGAGAAAGAAAGAGCGCAGAGAGAAAGAAAGAGCACAGAGAGAGAGAAAGAGCGCAGAGAGAGAGAAAGAAAGTGCGCAGAGATAAAGAAAGAGCGCAGAGAGAAAGAGCGCAGAGAGAGAATGAGAAAGAAAGAGCGCAGAGAGAGAGAGAGAAAGAGCGCAGAGAGAGAGAGAAAGAGCGCAGAGAGAGAGAAAGAGAAAGAAAGAGCGCAGAGAGAGAGAAAGAGCGCATAGAGAGAGAAAGAAAGAGCGCAGAGAGAGAAAGAGCGCAGAGAGAGAAAGAGCACAGAGAGAGAGAAAGAGCACAGAGAGAGAGAAAGAGCGCAGAGAGAGAAAGAAAGAGCGCAGAGAGTGAGAGAGCGCAGAGAGAGAGAAAGAGCGCAGAGAGAAAGAAAAAGCACAGAGAGAGAGAGCGCCGAGAGAGAAAAAGAGAAAGAAAGAGCGCAGAGAGAGAGAAAGAAAGAGCGCAGAGAGAGAGCGCAGAGAGAGAGAGCGCAGAGAGAGAAATAAAGAGCGCAGAGAGAGAAAGAAAGAGCGCAGAGAAAGAAAGAGCGCAGAGAGAGAAAAAAAGAGCGCAAAGAGAGAAAAAAAGAGCGCAAAGAGAAAGAAAGAGCGCAGAGAGAAAGAAAGAGCGCAGAGAGAAAGAAAGAGCGCAGAGAGAAAGAAAGAGCGCAGAGAGAAAGAAAGAGAGCAGAGAGAGCGCAGAGAGAGAAAGAGAAAGAAAGAGCGCAGAGAGAGAAAGAGAAAGAAAGAGCACAGAGAGAGAGAGAGAGAAAGAGCGCAGAGAGAGAGAGAAAGAGCGCAGAGAGAGAAAGAAAGAGCGCAGAGAGAGAAAGAAAGAGCGCAGAGAGAGAGCGCAGAGAGAAAGAAAGAGCGCAGAGAGAGAGAAAGAGCGCAGAGAGAGAGAAAGAAAGTGCGCAGAGAGAAAGAAAGAAAGTGCGCAGAGAGAAAGAAAGAGCGCAGAGAGAGAGAAAGAAAGTGCGCAGAGAGAAAGAAAGAGCGCAGAGAGAAAGAGCGCAGAGAGAGAAAGAGAAAGAAAGAGCGCATAGAGAGAAAGAGAAAGAAAGAGCGCAGAGAGAGAGAGAGAGAAAGAGAAAGAGCGCAGAGAGAGAGAAAGAAAGAGCATAGAGAGAGAAAGAAAGAGCGCAGAGAGAGAGAGCGCAGAGAGAAAGAAAGAGCGCAGAGAGAGAGAAAGAGCGCAGAGAGAGAGAAAGAAAGTGCGCAGAGAGAAAGAAAGAGCGCAGAGAGAGAGCGCAGAGAGAGAAAGAGAAAGAAAGAGCGCAGAGAGAGAGAGAGAAAGAGCGCAGAGAGAGAGAGAGAAAGAGCGCAGAGAGAGAGAAAGAGAAAGAAAGAGCGCAGAGAGAGAGAAAGAGCGCAGAGAGAGAGAAAGAGTGCAGAGAGAGAGAAAGAAAGAGCGCAGAGAGAGAGAAAGTAAGAGTGCAGAGAGAAAGAAAGAGCGCAGAGAGAGAGAAAGAAAAAGCGCAGAGAAATAAAGAGCGCAGAGAGAGAAATAAAGAGCGCAGAGAGAGAAATAAAGAGCGCAGAGAAAGAAATAAAGAGCGCAGAGAAAGAAATAAAGAGCGCAGAGAGAGAGAAAGAAAGAGCGCAGAGAGAGAGAAAAAGAGCGCAAAGAGAGAAAAAAAGAGCGCAGAGAGAAAGAAAGAAAGAGCGCAGAGAGAAGGAAAGAGCGCAGAGAGAGAGAGCGCAGAGAGAGAAAGAGAAAGAAAGAGCGCAGAGAGAGAGAGAGAGAAAGAGCGCAGAGAGAGAGAAAGAGAAAGAAAGAGCGCAGAGAGAGAAAGTGCGCAGAGAGAGAAAGAGCGCAGAGAGAGAGAAAGAGCGCAGAGAAAGAGAGAGAGCGCAGAGAGAGAAAGAAAGAGCGCAAAGAGAGAAAGAGCGCAGAGAGAGAAAGAGAAAGAAAGAGCGCAGAGAGAGAAAGAGAAAGAAAGAGCGCAGAGAGAGAAAGAGAAAGAAAGAGCGCAGAGAGAGAGAGAGAGAGAGCGCAGAGAGAGAGAAAGAAAGAGCGCAGAAAGAGAGAAAGAAAGAGCGCAGAGAGAAAGAAAGAGCACAGAGAGAGAGAAAGAGCGCAGAGAGAGAGAAAGAAAGTGCGCAGAGAGAAAGATAGAGCGCAGAGAGAAAGAGCGCAGAGAGAGAAAGAGAAAGAAAGAGCGCAGAGAGAGAGAGAGAGAAAGAGCGCAGAGAGAGAGAGAAAGAGCGCAGAGAGAGAGAAAGAGAAAGAAAGAGCGCAGAGAGAGAGAAAGAGCGCAGAGAGAGAGAAAGTAAGAGTGCAGAGAGAAAGAAAGAGCGCAGAGAGAAAGAAAGAAAGAGCGCAGAGAGAGAGAAAGAAAGAGCGCAGAGAGAGAAAGAGCGCAGAGAGAGAAAGAGCGCAGAGAGAGAAAGAGCACAGAGAGAGAGAAAGAGCACAGAGAGAGAGAAAGAGCACAGAGAGAGAGAAAGAGCGCAGAGAGAGAAATAAAGAGCGCAGAGAGAGAAATAAAGAGCGCAGAGAGAGAAATAAAGAGCGCAGAGAAAGAAATAAAGAGCGCAGAGAGAGAGAAAGAAAGAGCGCAGAGAGAGAGAAAAAGAGCGCAAAGAGAGAAAAAAAGAACGCAGAGAGAAAGAAAGAAAGAGCGCAGAGAGAAAGAAAGAGCGCAGAGAGAGAGAGCGCAGAGAGAGAAAGAGAAAGAAAGAGCGCAGAGAGAGAGAGAGAGAAAGAGCGCCGAGAGAGAGAGAGAAAGAGCGCAGAGAGAGAGAAAGAGAAAGAAAGTGCGCAGAGAGAGAAAGTGCGCAGAGAGAGAAAGTGTGCAGAGAGAGAAAGAGCGCAGAGAGAAAGAAAGAGCGCAGAGAGAAAGAGAAAGAGCGCAGAGAGAGAAAGAAAGAGCGCAAAGAGAGAAAAAAAGAGCGCAGAAAGAAAGAAAGAGCGCAGAGAGAAAGAAAGAAAGAGCGCAGAGAGAGAGAGAGCGCAGAGAGAGAGAGATAGAGCGTAGAGAGAGAGAGAGAGTGCAGAGAGAGAAAGAGAAAGAAAGAGCGCAGAGAGAGAGAGCGCAGAGAGAGAGAGAGCGCAGAGAGAGAAAGAGCGCAGAGAGAGAAAGAGCGCAGAGAGAGAAAGAGCGCAGAGAGAGAAAGAGCGCAGAGAAAGAAAGAGCGCAGAGAGAGAAGAGCGCAGAGAGAAAGAGAGAGCGCAGAGAGAAAGAGAGAGCGCAGAGAGAGAGAGAAAGAGCGCAGAGAGAGAGAGAGCGCAGAGAGAAAAAGAGAAAGAAAGAGCGCAGAGAGAGAAAGAGCGCAGAGAGAGAAAGAGCGCAGAGAGAGAAAGAGCGCAGAGAGAGAAAGAGCGCAGAGAGAGAAAGAGCGCAGAGAGAAAGAAAGAGTGCAGAGAGAGAAGAGCGCAGAGAGAAAGAAAGAGCGCAGAGAGAGAGAGAAAGAGCGCAGAGAGAGAGAAAGAGAGCAGAGAGAGAGAAAAAAAGAGTGCAGAGAGAGAAAGAAAAAGTGCAGAGAGAGACAAAGAGCGCAGAGAGAGAGAAAGAAAGAGCGCAGAGAGAGAAAGAAAGAGCGCAGAGAGAGAAAGAAAGAGCACATAGAGTGAGAGAGAAAGAGCGCAGAAAGAAAGAAAGAGCGCAGAGAGAGATAGAAAGAAAGAGCACAGAGAGAGAGAGAGAAAGAAAGAGCGCAGAGAGAGAGAAAGAAAGAGCGCAGAGAGAAAGAAAGAGCACATAGAGAGAGAAAGAGCGCAGAGAGAGAGAGAAAGAGCGCAGAGAGAGAGAGCGCAGACAGAGAGAGAGCGCAGAGAGAGAGAGCGCAGAGAGAAAGAGAGAGAGAGCGCAGAGAGAGAGAAAGAATGAGCGCAGAGAGAGAGAAAGAGCGTAGAGAATAAAAGAGCGCAGAGAGAGAGAGAGGAAGAAAGAGCGCAGACAGAGAAAGAAAGAGCACAGACAGAGAAAGAAAGAGCGCAGAGAGAGAGAAAGAGAGCAGAGAGAGAGAAAGAGCGCAGAGAGAGAGAAAGAGCGCAGAGAGAGAGAAAGAGCGCAGAGAGAGAAAGAGCGCAGAGAGAGAGAGAGCGCAGAGAGAGAGAGAGCGCAGAGAGAGAGAAAGAGCGCAGAGAGAGAGAAAGAGCGCAGAGAGAGAGAAAGAGCGCAGAGAGAGAAAGAAAGAGCGCAGAGAGAGAGAAAGAAAGAGCGCAGAGAGAGAGAAAGAAAGAGCGCAGAGAGAGAGAAAGAAAGAGCGCAGAGAGAGAAAGAGCGCAGAGAGAGAGAAAGAAAGAGCGCTGAGAGAGAAAGAAAGAGCGCAAAGAGAGAAAAAAAGAGTGCAAAGAGAGAAAAAAAGAGCGCAGAGAGAGAGAAAGAAAGAGCACAGAGAGAGAAAGAAAGAGCGCAGAGAGAGAGCGCAGAGAGAAAGAAAGAGTGCAGAGAGAGAAAGAGCGCAGAGAGAGAGAAAGAAAGTGCGCAGAGAGAAAGAAAGAGCGCAGAGAGAAAGAGCGCAGAGAGAGAAAGAGAAAGAAAGAGCGCAGAGAGAGAAAGAGAAAGAAAGAGCGCAGAGAGAGAAAGAGAAAGAAAGAGCGCAGAGAGAGAAAGAGAAAGAAAGAGCGCAGAGAGAGAGAGAGAAAGAGCGCAGAGAGAGAGAGAGAAAGAGCGCAGAGAGAGAGAAAGAAAGAGCGCAGAAAGAGAGAAAGAAAGAGCGCAGAGAGAAAGAAAGAGCACAGAGAGAGAGAAAGAGCGCAGAGAGAGAGAAAGAAAGTGCGCAGAGATAAAGAAAGAGCGCAGAGAGAAAGAGCGCAGAGAGAGAATGAGAAAGAAAGAGCGCAGAGAGAGAGAGAGAAAGAGCGCAGAGAGAGAGAGAAAGAGCGCAGAGAGAGAGAAAGAGAAAGAAAGAGCGCAGAGAGAGAGAAAGAGCGCATAGAGAGAGAAAGAAAGAGCGCAGAGAGAGAAAGAGCGCAGAGAGAGAAAGAGCACAGAGAGAGAGAAAGAGCACAGAGAGAGAGAAAGAGCGCAGAGAGAGAAAGAAAGAGCGCAGAGAGTGAGAGAGCGCAGAGAGAGAGAAAGAGCGCAGAGAGAAAGAAAAAGCACAGAGAGAGAGAGCGCCGAGAGAGAAAAAGAGAAAGAAAGAGCGCAGAGAGAGAGAAAGAAAGAGCGCAGAGAGAGAGCGCAGAGAGAGAGAGCGCAGAGAGAGAAATAAAGAGCGCAGAGAGAGAAAGAAAGAGCGCAGAGAAAGAAAGAGCGCAGAGAGAGAAAAAAAGAGCGCAAAGAGAGAAAAAAAGAGCGCAAAGAGAAAGAAAGAGCGCAGAGAGAAAGAAAGAGCGCAGAGAGAAAGAAAGAGCGCAGAGAGAAAGAAAGAGCGCAGAGAGAAAGAAAGAGAGCAGAGAGAGCGCAGAGAGAGAAAGAGAAAGAAAGAGCGCAGAGAGAGAAAGAGAAAGAAAGAGCACAGAGAGAGAGAGAGAGAAAGAGCGCAGAGAGAGAGAGAAAGAGCGCAGAGAGAGAAAGAAAGAGCGCAGAGAGAGAAAGAAAGAGCGCAGAGAGAGAGCGCAGAGAGAAAGAAAGAGCGCAGAGAGAGAGAAAGAGCGCAGAGAGAGAGAAAGAAAGTGCGCAGAGAGAAAGAAAGAAAGTGCGCAGAGAGAAAGAAAGAGCGCAGAGAGAGAGAAAGAAAGTGCGCAGAGAGAAAGAAAGAGCGCAGAGAGAAAGAGCGCAGAGAGAGAAAGAGAAAGAAAGAGCGCATAGAGAGAAAGAGAAAGAAAGAGCGCAGAGAGAGAGAGAGAGAAAGAGAAAGAGCGCAGAGAGAGAGAAAGAAAGAGCACAGAGAGAGAAAGAAAGAGCGCAGAGAGAGAGAGCGCAGAGAGAAAGAAAGAGCGCAGAGAGAGAGAAAGAGCGCAGAGAGAGAGAAAGAAAGTGCGCAGAGAGAAAGAAAGAGCGCAGAGAGAGAGCGCAGAGAGAGAAAGAGAAAGAAAGAGCGCAGAGAGAGAGAGAGAAAGAGCGCAGAGAGAGAGAGAGAAAGAGCGCAGAGAGAGAGAAAGAGAAAGAAAGAGCGCAGAGAGAGAGAAAGAGCGCAGAGAGAGAGAAAGAGTGCAGAGAGAGAGAAAGAAAGAGCGCAGAGAGAGAGAAAGTAAGAGTGCAGAGAGAAAGAAAGAGCGCAGAGAGAGAGAAAGAAAAAGCGCAGAGAAAGAAAGAGCGCAGAGAGAGGAAGAAAGAGCGCAGAGAGAGAGAGAAAGAAAGAGCGCAGAGAGAGAGAGAGCGCAGAGAGAGAGAAAGAAAGAGCGCAGAGAGAGAGAGCGCAGAGAGAGAGCGCAGAGAGAGAGAGCGCAGAGAGAGAGAGAGCACAGAGAGAGAGAGAGCGCAGAGAGAGAGAGAGCGCAGAGAGAGAGAGAGCGCAGAGAGAGAGAGCGCAGAGAGAGAGAGCGCAGAGAGAGAGAAAGTGCGCAGAGAGAAAGAAAGAGCGCAGAGAGAGAGAAAGAGAGCAGAGAGAAAGAAAGTGCGCAGAGAGAAAGAAAGAGCGCAGAGAGAAAGAAAGAGCGCAGAGAGAGAGAAAGAAAGAGCGCAGAGAGAGAGAAAGAAAGAGCGCAGAGAGAGAGAATGAAAGAGCGCAAAGAGAGAGAATGAAAGAGCGCAGAGAGAGAAAGAAAGAGCGCAGAGAGAGAGAGAAAGAGCGCAGCGAGAGAGAGAGAGAGCGCAGCGAGAGAGAGAGAGCGCAGAGAGAGAGAGAAAGAAAGAGCGCAGAGAGAGAGAGAAAGAAAGAGCGCAGAGAGAGAAAGAAAGAGTGCAAAGAGAGAGAAAGAGCGCAGAGAGAGAGAAAGAACGCAGAGAGAGAAAGAACGCAGAGAGAGAAAGAACGCAGAGAGAGAAAGAACGCAGAGAGAGAAAGAGCGCAGAGAGAGAAAGAGCGCAGAGAGAGAAAGAGCACAGAGAGAGAAAGAGCGCAGAGAGAGAAAGAGCGCAGAGAGAGAAAGAGCGCAGAGAGAGAAAGAGCGCAGAGAGAGAAAGAGCGCAGAGAGAGAAAGAGCGCAGAGAGAGAGAGAGAGCGCAGAGAGAGAGAAAAAAAGAGCGCAGAGAGAGAGAAAAAAAGAGCGCAGAGAGAAAGAAAGAGCGCAGAGAGAGAGCGCAGAGAGAAAGAGAGAGAGAGCGCAGACAGAGAAAGAAAGAGCGCAGACAGAGAAAGAAAGAGCGCAGAGAGAGAGAAAGAGCGCAGAGAGAGAAAGAGCGCAGAGAGAGAAAGAGCGCAGAGAGAGAGAGAAAGAGCGCAGAGAGAGAGAGAGAGAGCGCAGAGAGAGAAAGAAAGAGCGCAGAGAGAGAAAGAAAGAGCGCAGAGAGAGAAAGAAAGAGCGCAGAGAGAGAAAGAAAGAGCGCAGAGAGAGAGAAAGAAAGAGCGCAGAGAGAGAGCGCAGAGAGAGAGAGAGAGCGCAGAGAGAGAGAGAGAGTGCAGAGAGAGAGAGAGAGCGCAGAGAGAGAGAGAGCGCAGAGAGAGAAAGAAAGAGCGCAGAGAGAGAAAGAAAGAGCGCAGAGAAAGAAAGAGCGCAGAGAGAGAGAAAGAAAGAGCGCAGAGAGAGAAAGAAAGAGCGCAAAGAGAGAAAAAAAGAGTGCAAAGAGAGAAAAAAAGAGCGCAGAGAGAAAGAAAGAGTGCAGCGAGAAAGAAAGAGCGCAGAGAGAGAGAGCGCAGAGAGAGAAAGAGAAAGAAAGAGCGCAGAAAGAGAGAGAGAAAGAGCGCAGAGAGAGAGAAAGAAAGAGCGCAGAGAGAGAAAGAAAGAGCACAGAGAGAGAGCGCAGAGAGAAAGAAAGAGCGCAGAGAGAGAGAAAGAGCGCAGAGAGAGAGAAAGAAAGTGCGCAGAGAGAAAGAGCGCAGAGAGAGAAAGAGAAAGAAAGAGCGCAGAGAGAGAAAGAGAAAGAAAGAGCGCAGAGAGAGAAAGAGAAAGAAAGAGCGCAGAGAGAGAGAGAGAAAGAGCGCAGAGAGAGAGAGAGAAAGAGCGCAGAAAGAGAGAAAGAAAGAGCGCAGAAAGAGAGAAAGAAAGAGCGCAGAGAGAGAGAGCGCAGAGAGAAAGAAAGAGCGCAGAGAGAGAGAAAGAGCGCAGAGAGAGAGAAAGAAAGTGCGCAGAGAGAAAGAGCGCAGAGAGAGAAAGAGAAAGAAAGAGCGCAGAGAGAGAAAGAGAAAGAAAGAGCGCAGAGAGAGAAAGAGAAAGAAAGAGCGCAGAGAGAGAGAGAGAAAGAGCGCAGAGAGAGAGAGAGAAAGAGCGCAGAAAGAGAGAAAGAAAGAGCGCAGAAAGAGAGAAAGAAAGAGCGCAGAGAGAGAGAGCGCAGAGAGAAAGAAAGAGCGCAGAGAGAGAGAAAGAGCGCAGAGAGAGAGAAAGAAAGTGCGCAGAGAGAAAGAGCGCAGAGAGAGAAAGAGAGAGAAAGAGCGCAGAGAGAGAGAGAGAGAAAGAGCGCAGAGAGAGAGAGAGAAAGAGTGCAGAGAGAGAGAAAGAGAAAGAAAGAGTGCAAAGAGAGAGAAAGAGCGCAGAGAGAGAGAAAGAACGCAGAGAGAGAAAGAACGCAGAGAGAGAAAGAACGCAGAGAGAGAAAGAACGCAGAGAGAGAAAGAGCGCAGAGAGAGAAAGAGCGCAGAGAGAGAAAGAGCACAGAGAGAGAAAGAGCGCAGAGAGAGAAAGAGCGCAGAGAGAGAAAGAGCGCAGAGAGAGAAAGAGCGCAGAGAGAGAAAGAGCGCAGAGAGAGAAAGAGCGCAGAGAGAGAGAGAGAGCGCAGAGAGAGAGAAAAAAAGAGCGCAGAGAGAGAGAAAAAAAGAGCGCAGAGAGAAAGAAAGAGCGCAGAGAGAGAGAGAAAGAAAGAGCGCAGAGAGAGAGCGCAGAGAGAAAGAGAGAGAGAGCGCAGACAGAGAAAGAAAGAGCGCAGACAGAGAAAGAAAGAGCGCAGAGAGAGAGAAAGAGCGCAGAGAGAGAAAGAGCGCAGAGAGAGAAAGAGCGCAGAGAGAGAAAGAGCACAGAGAGATAGAAAGAGCGCAGAGAGAAAGAAAGAGCGCAGAGAGAGAGAAAGAAAGAGCGCAGAGAGAGAGCGCAGAGAGAGAGAGAGAGCGCAGAGAGAGAAATAAAGAGCGCAGAGAGAGAAAGAAAGAGCGCAGAGAAAGAAAGAGCGCAGAGAGAGAGAGAGAGAGAGCGCAAAGAGAGAGAGAGAAAGAGCGCAGAGAGAGAGAAAGAAAGAGCGCAGAGAGAGAAAGAAAGAGCGCAGAGAGAGAGAGCGCAGAGAGAAAGAAAGAAAGAGCGCAGAGAGAGAAAGAAAGAGCGCAAAGAGAGAAAAAAAGAGTGCAAAGAGAGAAAAAAAGAGCGCAGAGAGAGAGAAAGAAAGAGTGCAGAGAGAGAAAGAAAGAGCGCAGAGAGAGAGAGCGCAGAGAGAAAGAAAGAGCGCAGAGAGAGAAAGAGCGCAGAGAGAGAGAAAGAAAGTGCGCAGAGAGAAAGAAAGAGCGCAGAGAGAAAGAGCGCAGAGAGAGAAAGAGAAAGAAAGAGCGCAGAGAGAGAAAGAGAAAGAAAGAGCGCAGAGAGAGAAAGAGAAAGAAAGAGCGCAGAGAGAGAAAGAGAAAGAAAGAGCGCAGAGAGAGAGAGAGAGAAAGAGCGCAGAGAGAGAGAGAGAAAGAGCGCAGAGAGAGAGAAAGAAAGAGCGCAGAAAGAGAGAAAGAAAGAGCGCAGAGAGAAAGAAAGAGCACAGAGAGAGAGAAAGAGCGCAGAGAGAGAGAAAGAAAGAGCGCAGAGAGAGAAAGAAAGAGCGCAGAGAGAGAGAGCGCAGAGAGAAAGAAAGAAAGAGCGCAGAGAGAGAAAGAAAGAGCGCAAAGAGAGAAAAAAAGAGTGCAAAGAGAGAAAAAAAGAGCGCAGAGAGAGAGAAAGAAAGAGCGCAGAGAGAGAAAGAAAGAGCGCAGAGAGAGAGAGCGCAGAGAGAAAGAAAGAGCGCAGAGAGAGAAAGAGCGCAGAGAGAGAGAAAGAAAGTGCGCAGAGAGAAAGAAAGAGCGCAGAGAGAAAGAACGCAGAGAGAGAAAGAGAAAGAAAGAGCGCAGAGAGAGAAAGAGAAAGAAAGAGCGCAGAGAGAGAAAGAGAAAGAAAGAGCGCAGAGAGAGAAAGAGAAAGAAAGAGCGCAGAGAGAGAGAGAGAGAAAGAGCGCAGAGAGAGAGAGAGAAAGAGCGCAGAGAGAGAGAAAGAAAGAGCGCAGAAAGAGAGAAAGAAAGAGCGCAGAGAGAAAGAAAGAGCACAGAGAGAGAGAAAGAGCGCAGAGAGAGAAAGAGAAAGAAAGAGCGCAGAGAGAGAGAGAGAGAAAGAGCGCAGAGAGAGAGAGAAAGAGCGCAGAGAGAGAGAAAGAGAAAGAAAGAGCGCAGAGAGAGAGAAAGAGCGCAGAGAGAGAGAAAGTAAGAGTGCAGAGAGAAAGAAAGAGCGCAGAGAGAAAGAAAGAAAGAGCGCAGAGAGAGAGAAAGAAAGAGCGCAGAGAGAGAAAGAGCGCAGAGAGAGAAAGAGCGCAGAGAGAGAAAGAGCGCAGAGAGAGAAAGAGCACAGAGAGAGAGAAAGAGCACAGAGAGAGAGAAAGAGCGCAGAGAGAGAGAGAGCGCAGAGAGAGAAATAAAGAGCGCAGAGAGAGAAAGAAAGAGCGCAGAGAAAGAAAGAGCGCAGAGAGAGAGAAAGAAAGAGCGC
This sequence comes from Ascaphus truei, assembly GCF_040206685.1. Classification (NCBI taxonomy): domain Eukaryota; kingdom Metazoa; phylum Chordata; class Amphibia; order Anura; family Ascaphidae; genus Ascaphus; species Ascaphus truei. The sequence goes on from NW_027457032.1 coordinate 171,142, forward strand.
AGAGAGAGAAAGAAAGAGCACAAAGAGAGAAAAAAAGAGCGCAAAGAGAGAAAAAAGAGCGCAGAGAGAAAGAAAGAGCGCAGAGAGAAAGAAAGAGCACAGAGAGAGAGAGCGCAGAGAGAGAAAGAGAAAGAAAGAGCGCAGAGAGAGAGAAAGAAAGAGCGCAGAGAGAGAAAGAAAGAGCGCAGAGAGAGAAAAAAAGAGCGCAAAGAGAGAAAAAAAGAGCGCAAAGAGAAAGAAAGAGCGCAGAGAGAAAGAAAGAGCGCAGAGAGAAAGAAAGAGCGCAGAGAGAAAGAAAGAGCGCAGAGAGAAAGAAAGAGAGCAGAGAGAAAGAGCGCAGAGAGAGAAAGAGAAAGAAAGAGCGCAAAGAGAGAAAAAAAGAGCGCAGAGAGAGAAAGAAAGAGCGCAAAGAGAGAAAGAAAGAGCGCAAAGATAGAAAAAAAGAGCGCAAAGAGAGAAAAAAAGAGCGCAGAGAGAAAGAAAGAGCGCAGAGAGAAAGAAAGAGCACAGAGAGAGAGAGAGCGCAGAGAGAGAAAGAGAAAGAAAGAGCGCAGAGAGAGAAAGAGAAAGAAAGAGCGCAGAGAGAGAAAGAGAAAGAAAGAGCGCAGAGAGAGAGAGAGCGCAGAGAGAGAGAAAGAGCGCAGAGAGAGAGAGAAAGAAAGAGCGCAGAGAGAGAAAGAAAGAGCGCAGAGAGAGAGAGCGCAGAGAGAAAGAAAGAGTGCAGAGAGAGAGAAAGAACGCAGAGAGAGAAAGAAAGTGCGCAGAGAGAGAAAGAGCGCAGAGAGAAAGAGCGCAGAGAGAGAAAGAGAAAGAAAGAGCGCAGAGAGAGAGAGAGAGCGCAGAGAGAGAGAGAGCGCAGAGAGTGAAAGAGAAAGAAAGAGCGCAGAGAGAGAGAGAGCGCAGAGAGAGAGAGAGAAAGAGTGCAGAGAGAGAGAGAGAGAGAAAGAGCGCAGAGAGAGAAAGAAAGAGCGCAGAGAGAGAAAGAAAGAGCGCAGAGAGAGAAAGAAAGAGCGCAGAGAGAGAGCACAGAGAGAAAGAAAGAGCGCAGAGAGAGAGAAAGAAAGTGCGCAGAGAGAAAGAGCGCAGAGAGAGAGAAAGAAAGTGCGCAGAGAGAAAGAAAGAGCGCAGAGAGAGAAAGAGAAAGAAAGAGCGCATAGAGAGAAAGAGAAAGAAAGAGCACAGAGAGAGAGAGAGAGAGAAAGAGCGCAGAGAGAGAGAAAGAAAGAGCACAGAGAGAGAAAGAAAGAGCGCAGAGAGAGAGAGTGCAGAGAGAAAGAAAGAGCGCAGAGAGAGAGAAAGAGCGCAGAGAGAGAGAAAGAAAGTGCGCAGAGAGAAATAAAGAGCGCAGAGAGAGAGCGCAGAGAGGGAAAGAAAGAGCGCAGAGAGAGAGAGAGAAAGAGCGCAGAGAGAGAGAGAGAGAAAGAGCGCAGAGAGAGAGAAAGAGAATGAAAGAGCGCAGAGAGAGAGAAAGAGCGCAGAGAGAGAGAAAGAAAGAGCGCAGAGAGAGAGAGAAAGAAAAAGCGCAGAGAAAGAAAGAGCGCAGAGAGAGGAAGAAAGAGCGCAGAGAGAGAGAGGAAAAAAAGAGCGCAGAGAGAGAAAAAAAGAGCGCAGAGAGAGAGAAAGAAAAAGCGCAGAGAGAGAAAGAAAGAGCGCAGAGAGAGAGAGAAAGAAAGAGCGCAGAAAGAAAGAGCGCAGAGAGAAAGAAAGAGCGCAGAGAGAGAGAAAGAGCGCAGAGAGAGAGAGAGCGCAGAGAGAGCGCAGAGAGAGCGCAGAGAGAGCGCGCAGAGAGAGAGTGCAGAGAGAGAGAGCGCAGAGAGAGAGAGAGCGCAGAGAGAGAGAGAGCGCAGAGAGAGAGAAAGAGCGCAGAGAGAAAGAAAGAGCGCAGAGAGAGAGAAAGAGAGCAGAGAGAAAGAAAGTGCGCAGAGAGAAAGAAAGAGCGCAGAGAGAAAGAAAGAGCGCAGAGAGAGAGAAAGAAAGAGCGCAGAGAGAGAGAAAGAAAGAGCGCAGAGAGAGAGAGAAAGAAAGAGCGCAGAGAGAGAAAGAAAGAGCGCAGAGAGAGAGAGAAAGAGCGCAGCGAGAGAGAGGAAAAAAAGAGCGCAGAGAGAGAAAAAAAGAGCGCAGAGAGAGAGAAAGAAAAAGCGCAGAGAGAGAAAGAAAGAGCGCAGAGAGAGAGAGAAAGAAAGAGCGCAGAAAGAAAGAGCGCAGAGAGAAAGAAAGAGCGCAGAGAGAGAGAGGAAGAAAGAGCGCAGAGAGAGAGAAAGAGCGCAGAGAGAGAGAGAGCACAGAGAGAGAGAAAAAGCACAGAGAGAGAGAAAGAGCACAGAGAGAGAGAAAGAGCACAGAGAGAGAGAAAGAGCACAGAGAGAGAGAAAGAAAGAGCGCAGAGAGAGAGAAAGAAAGAGCGCAGAGAGAGAGAGAGCGCAGAGAGAGAGAGAGAAATAAAGAGCGCAGAGAGAGAAATAAAGAGCGCAGAGAGAGAAATAAAGAGCGCAGAGAGAGAAATAAAGAGCGCAGAGAGAGAGAAAGAAAGAGCGCAGAGAGAGAGAGAGAAAGAAAAAGCGCAGAGAAAGAAAGAGCGCAGAGAGAGGAAGAAAGAGCGCAGAGAGAGAGAGAAAGAAAGAGCGCAGAGAGATAGAAAGAGCGCAGAGAGAGAGAGAGCGCAGAGAGAGCGCAGAGAGAGCGCAGAGAGAGCGCGCAGAGAGAGAGTGCAGAGAGAGAGAGCGCAGAGAGAGAGAAAGAAAGAGCGCAGAGAGAGAGAAAGAAAGAGCGCAGAGAGAGAAAGAAAGAGCGCAGAGAGAGAGAAAGAAAGAGCGCAGAGAAAGAAAGAAAGAGCGCAGAGAGAAAAAAAGAAAGAAAGAGCGCAGAGAGAGAGAGAGCGCAGAGAGAGAGAGCGCAGAGAGAGAGCGCAGAGAGAGAGCGCAGAGAGAGAGAGCGCAGAGAGAGAGAGCGCAGAGAGAGAGAGCGCAGAGAGAGAGAGCGCAGAGAGAGAGTGCAGAGAGAGAGAGAGCGCAGAGAGAGAGAGAGCGCAGAGAGAGAGAGAGCGCAGAGAGAGAGAAAGAGCGCAGAGAGAAAGAAAGAGCGCAGAGAGAGAGAAAGAGAGCAGAGAGAAAGAAAGTGCGCAGAGAGAAAGAAAGAGCGCAGAGAGAAAGAAAGAGCGCAGAGAGAGAGAAAGAAAGAGCGCAGAGAGAGAGAAAGAAAGAGCGCAGAGAGAGAGAAAGAAAGAGCGCAGAGAGAGAAAGAAAGAGCGCAGAGAGAGAGAGAAAGAGCGCAGCGAGAGAGAGGAAAAAAAGAGCGCAGAGAGAGAAAGAAAGAGCGCAGAAAGAAAGAGCGCAGAGAGAAAGAAAGAGCGCAGAGAGAGAGAGGAAGAAAGAGCGCAGAGAGAGAGAAAGAGCGCAGAGAGAGAGAAAGAAAGAGCGCAGAGAGAGAAAGAAAGAGCGCAAAGAGAGAAAAAAAGAGCGCAGAGAGAGAAAGAAAGAGCGCAAAGAGAGAAAGAAAGAGCGCAAAGAGAGAAAAAAAGAGTGCAAAGAGAGAAAAAAAGAGCGCAGAGAGAGAAAGAGAAAGAAAGAGCGCAGAGAGAGAAAGAGCGCAGAGAGAGAAAGAGCGCAGAGAGAGAAAGAGCGCAGAGAGAGAAAGAGAAAAAAAGAGCGCAGAGAGAGAGAGAGCGCAGAGAGAGAAAGAGCGCAGAGAGAGAAAGAGCGCAGAGAGAGAGAGAGAAAGAGCGCAGAGAGAGAGAGAAAGAGCGCAGAGAGAGAGAAAGAGCGCAGAGAGAGAAAGAGAGAGAAAGAGCGCAGAGAGAGAGAGAGCGCAGTGAGAGCGCAGAGAGAGCGCAGAGAGAGCGCGCAGAGAGAGCGCGCAGAGAGAGAGTGCAGAGAGAGAGAGAGCGCAGAGAGAGAGAGCGCAGAGAGAGAGAGAGCGCAGAGAGAGAGAAAGAGCGCAGAGAGAAAGAAAGAGCGCAGAGAGAGAGAAAGAGAGCAGAGAGAAAGAAAGTGCGCAGAGAGAAAGAAAGAGCGCAGAGAGAAAGAAAGAGCGCAGAGAGAGAGAAAGAAAGAGTGCAGAGAGAGAGAAAGAAAGAGCGCAGAGAGAGAGAAAGAAAGAGCGCAGAGAGAGAAAGAAAGAGCGCAGAGAGAGAGAGAAAGAGCGCAGCGAGAGAGAGGAAAAAAAGAGCGCAGAGAGAGAAAGAAAGAGCGCAGAGAGAGAGAGAAAGAAAGAGCGCAGAAAGAAAGAGCGCAGAGAGAAAGAAAGAGCGCAGAGAGAGAGAGGAAGAAAGAGCGCAGAGAGAGAGAAAGAGCGCAGAGAGAGAGAAAGAAAGAGCGCAGAGAGAGAAAGAAAGAGCGCAAAGAGAGAAAAAAAGAGCGCAGAGAGAGAAAGAAAGAGCGCAAAGAGAGAAAGAAAGAGCGCAAAGAGAGAAAAAAAGAGTGCAAAGAGAGAAAAAAAGAGCGCAGAGAGAGAAAGAGAAAGAAAGAACGCAGAGAGAGAAAGAGCGCAGAGAGAGAAAGAGCGCAGAGAGAGAAAGAGCGCAGAGAGAGAAAGAGAAAGAAAGAGCGCAGAGAGAGAGAGAGCGCAGAGAGAGAAAGAGCGCAGAGAGAGAAAGAGCGCAGAGAGAGAGAGAGAAAGAGCGCAGAGAGAGAGAGAAAGAGCGCAGAGAGAGAGAAAGAGCGCAGAGAGAGAAAGAGAAAGAAAGAGCGCAGAGAGAGAAAGAGCGCAGAGAGAGAAAGAGCGCAGAGAGAGAAAGAGCGCAGAGAGAGAGAGAGAAAGAGCGCAGAGAGAGAGAGAGAAAGAGCGCAGAGAGAGAGAGAAAGAGCGCAGAGAGAGAGAAAGAGCGCAGAGAGAGAAAGAGAGAGAAAGAGCGCAGAGAGAGAGAGAGCGCAGTGAGAGCGCAGAGAGAGCGCAGAGAGAGCGCGCAGAGAGAGCGCGCAGAGAGAGAGTGCAGAGAGAGAGAGAGCGCAGAGAGAGAGAGAGCGCAGAGAGAGAGAGAGCGCAGAGAGAGAGAAAGAGCGCAGAGAGAAAGAAAGAGCGCAGAGAGAGAGAAAGAGAGCAGAGAGAAAGAAAGTGCGCAGAGAGAAAGAAAGAGCGCAGAGAGAAAGAAAGAGTGCAGAGAGAGAGAAAGAAAGAGCGCAGAGAGAGAGAAAGAAAGAGCGCAGAGAGAGAGAAAGAAAGAGCGCAGAGAGAGAAAGAAAGAGCGCAGAGAGAGAGAGAAAGAGCGCAGCGAGAGAGAGGAAAAAAAGAGCGCAGAGAGAGAAAGAAAGAGCGCAGAGAGAGAGAGAAAGAAAGAGCGCAGAAAGAAAGAGCGCAGAGAGAAAGAAAGAGCGCAGAGAGAGAGAGGAAGAAAGAGCGCAGAGAGAGAGAAAGAGCGCAGAGAGAGAGAAAGAAAGAGCGCAGAGAGAGAAAGAAAGAGCGCAAAGAGAGAAAAAAAGAGCGCAGAGAGAGAAAGAGAAAGAAAGAGCGCAGAGAGAGAAAGAGCGCAGAGAGAGAAAGAGCGCAGAGAGAGAAAGAGCGCAGAGAGAGAAAGAGCGCAGAGAGAGAAAGAGAAAGAAAGAGCGCAGAGAGAGAGAGAGCGCAGAGAGAGAAAGAGCGCAGAGAGAGAAAGAGCGCAGAGAGAGAGAGAGAAAGAGCGCAGAGAGAGAGAGAAAGAGCGCAGAGAGAGAAAGAGAGAGAAAGAGCGCAGAGAGAGAAAGAGAAAGAAAGAGCGCAGAGAGAGAAAGAGCGCAGAGAGAGAAAGAGCGCAGAGAGAGAAAGAGCGCAGAGAGAGAGAAAGAGCGCAGAGAGAGAGAGAGAAAGAGCGCAGAGAGAAAGAGAGAGCGCAGAGAGAGAGAGAGCGCAGACAGAGAGAGAGCGCAGAGAGAGAGAGCGCAGAAGAAAGAGAGAGAGCGCAGAGAGAGAAAGAGCGTAGAGAAAAAAAGAGCGCAGAGAGAGAGGAAGAAAGAGAGCAGACAATGAAAGAGAGCGCAGAGAGAGAAAGAAAGAGCGCAGAGAGAGAAAGAGCGCAGAGAGAGAAAGAGCGCAGAGAGAGAAAGAGCGCAGAGAGAGAGAAAGAGAAAGAAAGAGCGCAGAGAGAGAGAAAGAGCGCAGAGAGAGAGAAAGTAAGAGTGCAGAGAGAAAGAAAGAGCGCAGAGAGAAAGAAAGAAAGAGCGCAGAGAGAGAGAAAGAAAGAGCGCAGAGAGAGAAAGAGCGCAGAGAGAGAAAGAGCGCAGAGAGAGAAAGAGCGCAGAGAGAGAAAGAGCACAGAGAGAGAGAAAGAGCACAGAGAGAGAGAAAGAGCGCAGAGAGAGAGAGAGCGCAGAGAGAGAAATAAAGAGCGCAGAGAGAGAAAGAAAGAGCGCAATGAAAGAAAGAGCGCAGAGAGAGAGAAAGAAAGAGCGCAGAGAGAGAAAGAAAGAGCACAAAGAGAGAAAAAAAGAGCGCAAAGAGAGAAAAAAGAGCGCAGAGAGAAAGAAAGAGCGCAGAGAGAAAGAAAGAGCACAGAGAGAGAGAGCGCAGAGAGAGAAAGAGAAAGAAAGAGCGCAGAGAGAGAGAAAGAAAGAGCGCAGAGAGAGAAAGAAAGAGCGCAGAGAGAGAAAAAAAGAGCGCAAAGAGAGAAAAAAAGAGCGCAAAGAGAAAGAAAGAGCGCAGAGAGAAAGAAAGAGCGCAGAGAGAAAGAAAGAGCGCAGAGAGAAAGAAAGAGCGCAGAGAGAAAGAAAGAGAGCAGAGAGAAAGAGCGCAGAGAGAGAAAGAGAAAGAAAGAGCGCAAAGAGAGAAAAAAAGAGCGCAGAGAGAGAAAGAAAGAGCGCAAAGAGAGAAAGAAAGAGCGCAAAGATAGAAAAAAAGAGCGCAAAGAGAGAAAAAAAGAGCGCAGAGAGAAAGAAAGAGCGCAGAGAGAAAGAAAGAGCACAGAGAGAGAGAGAGCGCAGAGAGAGAAAGAGAAAGAAAGAGCGCAGAGAGAGAAAGAGAAAGAAAGAGCGCAGAGAGAGAAAGAGAAAGAAAGAGCGCAGAGAGAGAGAGAGCGCAGAGAGAGAGAGAGAAAGAGCGCAGAGAGAGAGAGAAAGAAAGAGCGCAGAGAGAGAAAGAAAGAGCGCAGAGAGAGAGAGCGCAGAGAGAAAGAAAAAGTGCAGAGAGAGAGAAAGAACGCAGAGAGAGAAAGAAAGTGCGCAGAGAGAGAAAGAGCGCAGAGAGAAAGAGCGCAGAGAGAGAAAGAGAAAGAAAGAGCGCAGAGAGAGAGAGCGCAGAGAGAGAGAGCGCAGAGAGTGAAAGAGAAAGAAAGAGCGCAGAGAGAGAGAGAGCGCAGAGAGAGAGAGAGAAAGAGTGCAGAGAGAGAGAGAGAGAGAAAGAGCGCAGAGAGAGAAAGAAAGAGCGCAGAGAGAGAAAGAAAGAGCGCAGAGAGAGAAAGAAAGAGCGCAGAGAGAGAGCACAGAGAGAAAGAAAGAGCGCAGAGAGAGAGAAAGAAAGTGCGCAGAGAGAAAGAGCGCAGAGAGAGAGAAAGAAAGTGCGCAGAGAGAAAGAAAGAGCGCAGAGAGAGAAAGAGAAAGAAAGAGCGCATAGAGAGAAAGAGAAAGAAAGAGCACAGAGAGAGAGAGAGAGAGAAAGAGCGCAGAGAGAGAGAAAGAAAGAGCACAGAGAGAGAAAGAAAGAGCGCAGAGAGAGAGAGTGCAGAGAGAAAGAAAGAGCGCAGAGAGAGAGAAAGAGCGCAGAGAGAGAGAAAGAAAGTGCGCAGAGAGAAATAAAGAGCGCAGAGAGAGAGCGCAGAGAGGGAAAGAAAGAGCGCAGAGAGAGAGAGAGAAAGAGCGCAGAGAGAGAGAGAGAGAAAGAGCGCAGAGAGAGAGAAAGAGAATGAAAGAGCGCAGAGAGAGAGAAAGAGCGCAGAGAGAGAGAAAGAAAGAGCGCAGAGAGAGAGAGAGAAAGAAAAAGCGCAGAGAAAGAAAGAGCGCAGAGAGAGGAAGAAAGAGCGCAGAGAGAGAGAGGAAAAAAAGAGCGCAGAGAGAGAAAAAAAGAGCGCAGAGAGAGAGAAAGAAAAAGCGCAGAGAGAGAAAGAAAGAGCGCAGAGAGAGAGAGAAAGAAAGAGCGCAGAAAGAAAGAGCGCAGAGAGAAAGAAAGAGCGCAGAGAGAGAGAAAGAGCGCAGAGAGAGAGAGAGCGCAGAGAGAGCGCAGAGAGAGCGCAGAGAGAGCGCGCAGAGAGAGAGTGCAGAGAGAGAGAGCGCAGAGAGAGAGAGAGCGCAGAGAGAGAGAGCGCGCAGAGAGAGAGAAAGAGCGCAGAGAGAAAGAAAGAGCGCAGAGAGAGAGAAAGAGAGCAGAGAGAAAGAAAGTGCGCAGAGAGAAAGAAAGAGCGCAGAGAGAAAGAAAGAGCGCAGAGAGAGAGAAAGAAAGAGCGCAGAGAGAGAGAAAAAAAGAGCGCAGAGAGAGAGAAAGAAAAAGCGCAGAGAGAGAAAGAAAGAGCGCAGAGAGAGAGAGAAAGAAAGAGCGCAGAAAGAAAGAGCGCAGAGAGAAAGAAAGAGCGCAGAGAGAGAGAGGAAGAAAGAGCGCAGAGAGAGAGAAAGAGCGCAGAGAGAGAGAGAGCACAGAGAGAGAGAAAAAGCACAGAGAGAGAGAAAGAGCACAGAGAGAGAGAAAGAGCACAGAGAGAGAGAAAGAGCACACAGAGAGAGAAAGAAAGAGCGCAGAGAGAGAGAAAGAAAGAGCGCAGAGAGAGAGCGCAGAGAGAGAGAGAGAAATAAAGAGCGCAGAGAGAGAAATAAAGAGCGCAGAGAGAGAAATAAAGAGCGCAGAGAGAGAAATAAAGAGCGCAGAGAGAGAGAAAGAAAGAGCGCAGAGAGAGAGAGAGAAAGAAAAAGCGCAGAGAAAGAAAGAGCGCAGAGAGAGGAAGAAAGAGCGCAGAGAGAGAGAGAAAGAAAGAGCGCAGAGAGAGAGAAAGAGCGCAGAGAGAGAGAGAGCGCAGAGAGAGCGCAGAGAGAGCGCAGAGAGAGCGCGCAGAGAGAGAGTGCAGAGAGAGAGAGAGCGCAGAGAGAGAGAGAGCGCAGAGAGAGAGAGAGCGCAGAGAGAGAGAAAGAGCGCAGAGAGAAAGAAAGAGCGCAGAGAGAGAGAAAGAGAGCAGAGAGAAAGAAAGTGCGCAGAGAGAAAGAAAGAGCGCAGAGAGAAAGAAAGAGCGCAGAGAGAGAGAAAGAAAGAGCGCAGAGAGAGAGAAAGAAAGAGCGCAGAGAGAGAGAAAGAAAGAGCGCAGAGAGAGAAAGAAAGAGCGCAGAGAGAGAGAGAAAGAGCGCAGCGAGAGAGAGGAAAAAAAGAGCGCAGAGAGAGAAAGAAAGAGCGCAGAGAGAGAGAGAAAGAAAGAGCGCAGAAAGAAAGAGCGCAGAGAGAAAGAAAGAGCGCAGAGAGAGAGAGGAAGAAAGAGCGCAGAGAGAGAGAAAGAGCGCAGAGAGAGAGAAAGAAAGAGCGCAGAGAGAGAAAGAAAGAGCGCAAAGAGAGAAAAAAAGAGCGCAGAGAGAGAAAGAAAGAGCGCAAAGAGAGAAAGAAAGAGCGCAAAGAGAGAAAAAAAGAGTGCAAAGAGAGAAAAAAAGAGCGCAGAGAGAGAAAGAGAAAGAAAGAGCGCAGAGAGAGAAAGAGCGCAGAGAGAGAAAGAGCGCAGAGAGAGAAAGAGCGCAGAGAGAGAAAGAGAAAGAAAGAGCGCAGAGAGAGAGAGAGCGCAGAGAGAGAAAGAGCGCAGAGAGAGAAAGAGCGCAGAGAGAGAGAGAGAAAGAGCGCAGAGAGAGAGAGAAAGAGCGCAGAGAGAGAGAAAGAGCGCAGAGAGAGAAAGAGAAAGAAAGAGCGCAGAGAGAGAAAGAGCGCAGAGAGAGAAAGAGCGCAGAGAGAGAAAGAGCGCAGAGAGAGAGAGAGAAAGAGCGCAGAGAGAGAGAGAGAAAGAGCGCAGAGAGAAAGAGAGAGCGCAGAGAGAGAGAGAGCGCAGACAGAGAGAGAGCGCAGAGAGAGAGAGCGCAGAAGAAAGAGAGAGAGCGCAGAGAGAGAAAGAGCGTAGAGAAAAAAAGAGCGCAGAGAGAGAGGAAGAAAGAGAGCAGACAATGAAAGAGAGCGCAGAGAGAGAAAGAAAGAGCGCAGAGAGAGAAAGAGCGCAGAGAGAGAAAGAGCGCAGAGAGAGAAAGAGCGCAGAGAGAGAGAAAGAAAGAGCGCAGAGAGAGAAATAAAGAGCGCAGAGAGAGAAAGAAAGAGCGCAGAGAAAGAAAGAGCGCAGAGAGAGAGAGAGAGAAAGAGCGCAGAGAGAGAAAGAAAGAGCGCAGAGAGAGAGAGAGAGAGAGCGCAGAGAGAGAGAGAGAGCGCAGAGAGAGAAATAAAGAGCGCAGAGAGAGAAAGAAAGAGCGCAGAGAAAGAAAGAGCGCAGAGAGAGAGAAAGAAAGAGCGCAGAGAGAGAAAGAAAGAGCGCAAAGAGAGAAAAAAAGAGCGCAGAGAGAGAAAGAAAGAGCGCAAAGAGAGAAAGAAAGAGCGCAAAGAGAGAAAAAAAGAGCGCAAAGAGAGAAAAAAAGAGCGCAGAGAGAAAGAAAGAGCGCAGAGAGAAAGAAAGAGCACAGAGAGAGAGAGAGCGCAGAGAGAGAAAGAGAAAGAAAGAGCGCAGAGAGAGAAAGAGAAAGAAAGAGCGCAGAGAGAGAAAGAGAAAGAAAGAGCGCAGAGAGAGAGAGAGCGCAGAGAGAGAGAGAGAAAGAGCGCAGAGAGAGAGAGAAAGAAAGAGCGCAGAGAGAGAAAGAAAGAGCGCAGAGAGAGAGAGCGCAGAGAGAAAGAAAGAGTGCAGAGAGAGAGAGGAAGAAAGAGCCCAGAGAGAGAGAAAGAGCGCAGAGAGAGAGAGAGCACAGAGAGAGAGAAAAAGCACAGAGAGAGAGAAAGAGCACAGAGAGAGAGAAAGAGCACAGAGAGAGAGAAAGAAAGAGCGCAGAGAGAGAGCGCAGAGAGAGAGAAAGAAAGAGCGCAGAGAGAGATAGAGAAAGAAAAAGCGCAGAGAAAGAAAGAGCGCAGAGAGAGGAAGAAAGAGCGCAGAGAGAGAGAGAAAGAAAGAGCGCAGAGAGAGAGAAAGAGCGCAGAGAGAGAGAGAGAGCGCAGAGAGAGCGCAGAGAGAGCGCAGAGAGAGCGCGCAGAGAGAGAGTGCAGAGAGAGAGAGAGCGCAGAGAGAGAGAGAGCGCAGAGAGAGAGAGAGCGCAGAGAGAGAGAAAGAGCGCAGAGAGAAAGAAAGAGCGCAGAGAGAGAGAAAGAGAGCAGAGAGAAAGAAAGTGCGCAGAGAGAAAGAAAGAGCGCAGAGAGAAAGAAAGTGCGCAGAGAGAGAGAAAGAAAGAGCGCAGAGAGAGAGAAAGAAAGAGCGCAGAGAGAGAGAAAGAAAGAGCGCAGAGAGAGAAAGAAAGAGCGCAGAGAGAGAGAGAAAGAGCGCAGCGAGAGAGAGGAAAAAAAGAGCGCAGAGAGAGAAAGAAAGAGCGCAGAGAGAGAGAGAAAGAAAGAGCGCAGAAAGAAAGAGCGCAGAGAGAAAGAAAGAGCGCAGAGAGAGAGAGGAAGAAAGAGCGCAGAGAGAGAGAAAGAGCGCAGAGAGAGAGAAAGAAAGAGCGCAGAGAGAGAAAGAAAGAGCGCAAAGAGAGAAAAAAAGAGCGCAGAGAGAGAAAGAAAGAGCGCAAAGAGAGAAAGAAAGAGCGCAAAGAGAGAAAAAAAGAGCGCAAAGAGAGAAAAAAAGAGCGCAGAGAGAGAAAGAGAAAGAAAGAGCGCAGAGAGAGAAAGAGCGCAGAGAGAGAAAGAGCGCAGAGAGAGAAAGAGCGCAGAGAGAGAAAGAGAAAGAAAGAGCGCAGAGAGAGAGAGAGCGCAGAGAGAGAAAGAGCGCAGAGAGAGAAAGAGCGCAGAGAGAGAGAGAGAAAGAGCGCAGAGAGAGAGAGAAAGAGCGCAGAGAGAGAGAAAGAGCGCAGAGAGAGAAAGAGAAAGAAAGAGCACAGAGAGAGAAAGAGCGCAGAGAGAGAAAGAGCGCAGAGAGAGAAAGAGCGCAGAGAGAGAGAGAGAAAGAGCGCAGAGAGAGAGAGAGAAAGAGCGCAGAGAGAAAGAGAGAGCGCAGAGAGAGAGAGAGCGCAGAGAGAGAAAGAGCGTAGAGAAAAAAAGAGCGCAGAGAGAGAGGAAGAAAGAGAGCAGACAATGAAAGAGAGCGCAGAGAGAGAAAGAAAGAGCGCAGAGAGAGAAAGAGCGCAGAGAGAGAAAGAGCGCAGAGAGAGAAAGAGCGCAGAGAGAGAGAAAGAAAGAGCGCAGAGAGAGAAATAAAGAGCGCAGAGAGAGAAAGAAAGAGCGCAGAGAAAGAAAGAGCGCAGAGAGAGAGAGTGAGAAAGAGCGCAGAGAGAGAAAGAAAGAGCGCAGAGAGAGAGAGAGAGAGAGCGCAGAGAGAGAGAGAGCGCAGAGAGAGAAAAAAGAGCGCAGAGAGAAAGAAAGAGCGCAGAGAGAAAGAAAGAGCACAGAGAGAGAGAGAGCGCAGAGAGAGAAAGAGAAAGAAAGAGCGCAGAGAGAGAAAGAGAAAGAAAGAGCGCAGAGAGAGAAAGAGAAAGAAAGAGCGCAGAGAGAGAGAGAGCGCAGAGAGAGAGAGAGAAAGAGCGCAGAGAGAGAGAGAAAGAAAGAGCGCAGAGAGAGAAAGAAAGAGCGCAGAGAGAGAGAGCGCAGAGAGAAAGAAAGAGTGCAGAGAGAGAGAAAGAACGCAGAGAGAGAAAGAAAGTGCGCAGAGAGAGAAAGAGCGCAGAGAGAAAGAGCGCAGAGAGAGAAAGAGAAAGAAAGAGCGCAGAGAGAGAGAGAGAAAGAGCGCAGAGAAAGAGAAAGAAAGAGCGCAGAGAGAGAGAGAGAGCGCAGAGAGAGAGAGAGCGCAGAGAGTGAAAGAGAAAGAAAGAGCGCAGAGAGAGAGAGAGCGCAGAGAGAGAGAAAGAGTGCAGAGAGAGAGAGAGAGAGAAAGAGCGCAGAGAGAGAAAGAAAGAGCGCAGAGAGAGAAAGAAAGAGCGCAGAGAGAGAAAGAAAGAGCGCAGAGAGAGAGCACAGAGAGAAAGAAAGAGCGCAGAGAGAGAGAAAGAAAGTGCGCAGAGAGAAAGAGCGCAGAGAGAGAGAAAGAAAGTGCGCAGAGAGAAAGAAAGAGCGCAGAGAGAGAAAGAGAAAGAAAGAGCGCATAGAGAGAAAGAGAAAGAAAGAGCACAGAGAGAGAGAGAGAGAGAAAGAGCGCAGAGAGAGAGAAAGAAAGAGCACAGAGAGAGAAAGAAAGAGTACAGAGAGAGAGAGTGCAGAGAGAAAGAAAGAGCGCAGAGAGAGAGAAAGAGCGCAGAGAGAGAGAAAGAAAGTGCGCAGAGAGAGAGAGAGAGAGAGCGCAGAGAGAGAGAGAGAGCGCAGAGAGAGAAAAAAAGAGCGCAGAGAGAAAGAAAGAGCGCAGAGAGAAAGAAAGAGCACAGAGAGAGAGAGAGCGCAGAGAGAGAGAGAGAAAGAGCGCAGAGAGAGAGAGAAAGAAAGAGCGCAGAGAGAGAAAGAAAGAGCGCAGAGAGAGAGAGCGCAGAGAGAAAGAAAGAGTGCAGAGAGAGAGAAAGAACGCAGAGAGAGAAAGAAAGTGCGCAGAGAGAGAAAGAGCGCAGAGAGAAAAGCGCAGAGAGAGAAAGAGAAAGAAAGAGCGCAGAGAGAGAGAGAGAAAGAGCGCAGAGAAAGAGAAAGAAAGAGCGCAGAGAGAGAGAGAGAGCGCAGAGAGAGAGAGAGCGCAGAGAGTGAAAGAGAAAGAAAGAGCGCAGAGAGAGAGAGAGCGCAGAGAGAGAGAGAGAAAGAGTGCAGAGAGAGAGAGAGAGAGAAAGAGCGCAGAGAGAGAAAGAAAGAGCGCAGAGAGAGAAAGAAAGAGCGCAGAGAGAGAAAGAAAGAGCGCAGAGAGAGAGCACAGAGAGAAAGAAAGAGCGCAGAGAGAGAGAAAGAAAGTGCGCAGAGAGAAAGAGCGCAGAGAGAGAGAAAGAAAGTGCGCAGAGAGAAAGAAAGAGCGCAGAGAGAGAAAGAGAAAGAAAGAGCGCATAGAGAGAAAGAGAAAGAAAGAGCACAGAGAGAGAGAGAGAGAGAAAGAGCGCAGAGAGAGAGAAAGAAAGAGCACAGAGAGAGAAAGAAAGAGCGCAGAGAGAGAGAGTGCAGAGAGAAAGAAAGAGCGCAGAGAGAGAGAAAGAGCGCAGAGAGAGAGAAAGAAAGTGCGCAGAGAGAAATAAAGAGCGCAGAGAGAGAGCGCAGAGAGGGAAAGAAAGAGCGCAGAGAGAGAGAGAGAAAGAGCGCAGAGAGAGAGAGAGAGAAAGAGCGCAGAGAGAGAGAAAGGGAAAGAAAGAGCGCAGAGAGAGAGAAAGAGCGCAGAGAGAGAGAAAGAAAGAGCGCAGAGAGAGATAGAGAAAGAAAAAGCGCAGAGAAAGAAAGAGCGCAGAGAGAGGAAGAAAGAGCGCAGAGAGAGAGAGGAAAAAAAGAGCGCAGAGAGAGAAAAAAAGAGCGCAGAGAGAGAGAAAGAAAAAGCGCAGAGAGAGAAAGAAAGAGCGCAGAGAGAGAGAGAAAGAAAGAGCGCAGAAAGAAAGAGCGCAGAGAGAAAGAAAGAGCGTAGAGAGAGAGAAAGAGCGCAGAGAGAGAGAGAGCGCAGAGAGAGCGCAGAGAGAGCGCAGAGAGAGCGCGCAGAGAGAGAGTGCAGAGAGAGAGAGAGCGCAGAGAGAGAGAGAGCGCAGACAGAGAGAGAGCGCAGAGAGAGAGAAAGAGCGCAGAGAGAAAGAAAGAGCGCAGAGAGAGAGAAAGAGAGCAGAGAGAAAGAAAGTGCGCAGAGAGAAAGAAAGAGCGCAGAGAGAAAGAAAGAGCGCAGAGAGAGAGAAAGAAAGAGCGCAGAGAGAGAGAAAGAAAGAGCGCAGAGAGAGAAAGAAAGAGCGCAGAGAGAGAGAGAAAGAGCGCAGCGAGAGAGAGGAAAAAAAGAGCGCAGAGAGAGAAAAAAAGAGCGCAGAGAGAGAAAGAAAGAGCGCAAAGAGAGAAAGAAAGAGCGCAAAGAGAGAAAAAAAGAGTGCAAAGAGAGAAAAAAAGAGCGCAGAGAGAGAAAGAGAAAGAAAGAGCGCAGAGAGAGAAAGAGCGCAGAGAGAGAAAGAGCGCAGAGAGAGAAAGAGCGCAGAGAGAGAAAGAGAAAGAAAGAGCGCAGAGAGAGAGAGAGCGCAGAGAGAGAAAGAGCGCAGAGAGAGAAAGAGCGCAGAGAGAGAGAGAGAAAGAGCGCAGAGAGAGAGAGAAAGAGCGCAGAGAGAGAGAAAGAGCGCAGAGAGAGAAAGAGAAAGAAAGAGCGCAGAGAGAGAAAGAGCGCAGAGAGAGAAAGAGCGCAGAGAGAGAAAGAGCGCAGAGAGAGAGAGAGAAAGAGCGCAGAGAGAGAGAGAGAAAGAGCGCAGAGAGAAAGAGAGAGCGCAGAGAGAGAGAGAGCGCAGACAGAGAGAGAGCGCAGAGAGAGAGAGCGCAGAAGAAAGAGAGAGAGCGCAGAGAGAGAAAGAGCGTAGAGAAAAAAAGAGCGCAGAGAGAGAGGAAGAAAGAGAGCAGACAATGAAAGAGAGCGCAGAGAGAGAAAGAAAGAGCGCAGAGAGAGAAAGAGCGCAGAGAGAGAAAGAGCGCAGAGAGAGAAAGAGCGCAGAGAGAGAGAAAGAAAGAGCGCAGAGAGAGAAATAAAGAGCGCAGAGAGAGAAAGAAAGAGCGCAGAGAAAGAAAGAGCGCAGAGAGAGAGAGAGAGAAGAGCGCAGAGAGAGAAAGAAAGAGCGCAGAGAGAGAGAGAGAGAGAGCGCAGAGAGAGAGAGAGAGCGCAGAGAGAGAAATAAAGAGCGCAGAGAGAGAAAGAAAGAGCGCAGAGAAAGAAAGAGCGCAGAGAGAGAGAAAGAGCACAGAGAGAGAGAGAGCGCAGAGAGAGAAAGAGAAAGAAAGAGCGCAGAGAGAGAAAGAGAAAGAAAGAGCGCAGAGAGAGAAAGAGAAAGAAAGAGCGCAGAGAGAGAGAGAGCGCAGAGAGAGAGAAAGAGCGCAGAGAGAGAGAGAAAGAAAGAGCGCAGAGAGAGAAAGAAAGAGCGCAGAGAGAGAGAGCGCAGAGAGAAAGAAAGAGTGCAGAGAGAGAGAGGAAGAAAGAGCGCAGAGAGAGAGAAAGAGCGCAGAGGAGAGAGAGCACAGAGAGAGAGAAAAAGCACAGAGAGAGAGAAGAGCACAGAGAGAGAGAAAGAAAGAGCGCAGAGAGAGAGAAAGAAAGAGCGCAGAGAGAGAGCGCAGAGAGAGAGAAGAAAGAGCGCAGAGAGAGAGAGAGAAAGAAAAAAGCGCAGAGAAAGAAAGAGCGCAGAGAGAGGAAGAAAGAGCGCAGAGAGAGAGAGAAAGAAAGAGCGCAGAGAGAGAGAAAGAGCGCAGAGAGAGAGAGAGCGCAGAGAGAGCGCAGAGAGAGCGCAGAGAGAGCGCGCAGAGAGAGAGTGCAGAGAGAGAGAGAGCGCAGAGAGAGAGAGAGCGCAGAGAGAGAGAGAGCGCAGAGAGAGAGAAAGAGCGCAGAGAGAAAGAAAGAGCGCAGAGAGAGAGAAAGAGAGCAGAGAGAAAGAAAGTGCGCAGAGAGAAAGAAAGAGCGCAGAGAGAATGAAAGAGCGCAGGAGAGAGAGAAAGAAAGAGCGCAGAGAGAGAGAAAGAAAGAGCGCAGAGAGAGAGAAAGAAAGAGCGCAGAGAGAGAAAGAAAGAGCGCAGAGAGAGAGAGAAAGAGCGCAGCGAGAGAGAGGAAAAAAAGAGCGCAGAGAGAGAAAGAAAGAGCGCAGAGAGAGAGAGAAGAAAGAGCGCAGAAAGAAAGAGCGCAGAGAGAAAGAAGAGCGCAGAGAGAGAGAGGAAGAAAGAGCGCAGAGAGAGAGAAAGAGCGCAGAGAGAGAGAAAGAAAGAGCGCAGAGAGAGAGAAAGAAAGAGCGCAAAGAGAGAAAAAAAGAGCGCAGAGAGAGAAAGAAAGAGCGCAAGAGAGAAAGAAAGAGCGCAGAGAGAGAAAGAGAAAGAAAGAGCGCAGAGAGAGAAAGAGCGCAGAGAGAGAAAGAGCGCAGGAGAGAGAAAGAGCGCAGAGAGAGAAAGAGAAAGAAAGAGCGCAGAGAGAGAGAGAGCGCAGAGAGAGAAAGAGCGCAGAGAGAGAAAGAGCGCAGAGAGAGAGAGAGAAGAGCGCAGAGAGAGAGAGAAAGAGCGCAGAGAGAGAGAAAGAGCGCAGAGAGAGAAAGAGAAAGAAAGAGCGCAGAGAGAGAAAGAGCGCAGAGAGAGAAAGAGCGCAGAGAGAGAAAGAGCGCAGAGAGAGAGAGAGAAAGAGCGCAGAGAGAGAGAGAGAAAGAGCGCAGAGAGAAAGAGAGAGCGCAGAGAGAGAGAGAGCGCAGAGAGAGAAAGAGCGTAGAGAAAAAAAGAGCGCAGAGAGAGAGGAAGAAAGAGAGCAGACAATGAAAGAGAGCGCAGAGAGAGAAAGAAAGAGCGCAGAGAGAGAAAGAGCGCAGAGAGAGAAAGAGCGCAGAGAGAGAAAGAGCGCAGAGAGAGAGAAAGAAAGAGCGCAGAGAGAGAAATAAAGAGCGCAGAGAGAGAAAGAAAGAGCGCAGAGAAAGAAAGAGCGCAGAGAGAGAGAGTGAGAAAGAGCGCAGAGAGAGAAAGAAAGAGCGCAGAGAGAGAGAGAGAGAGAGCGCAGAGAGAGAGAGAGAGCGCAGAGAGAGAAAAAGAGCGCAGAGAGAGAAGAAAGAGCGCAGAGAGAAAAAGAGCACAGAGAGAGAGAGCGCAGAGAGAGAAAGAGAAAGAAAGAGCGCAGAGAGAGAAAGAGAAAGAAAAGCGCAGAGAGAGAAGAGAAAGAAAGAGCGCAGAGAGAGAGAGAGCGCAGAGAGAGAGAGAGAAAGAGCGCAGAGAGAGAGAGAAAGAAGAGCGCAGAGAGAGAAAGAAAGAGCGCAGAGAGAGAGAGCGCAGAGAGAAAGAAAGAGCGCAGAGAGAGAAAGAGAAAGAAGAGCGCATAGAGAGAAAGAGAAAGAAAGAGCACAGAGAGAGAGAGAAGAGAGAAAGAGCGCAGAGAGAGAGAAAGAAAGAGCACAGAGAGAGAAAGAAAGAGCGCAGAGAGAGAGAGTGCAGAGAGAAAGAAAGAGCGCAGAGAGAGAGAAAGAGCGCAGAGAGAGAGAAGAAAGTGCGCAGAGAGAGAGAGAGAGAGAGAGCGCAGAGAGAGAGAGAGCGCAGAGAGAGAAAAAAAGAGCGCAGAGAGAAAGAAAGAGCGCAGAGAGAAAGAAAGAGCACAGAGAGAGAGAGAGCGCAGAGAGAGAGAGAGAAAGAGCGCAGAGAGAGAGAGAAAGAAAGAGCGCAGAGAGAGAAAGAAAGAGCGCAGAGAGAGAGAGCGCAGAGAGAAAGAAAGAGTGCAGAGAGAGAGAAAGAACGCAGAGAGAGAAAGAAAGTGCGCAGAGAGAGAAAGAGCGCAGAGAGAAAAGCGCAGAGAGAGAAAGAGAAAGAAAGAGCGCAGAGAGAGAGAGAGAAAGAGCGCAGAGAAAGAGAAAGAAAGAGCGCAGAGAGAGAGAGAGAGCGCAGAGAGAGAGAGAGCGCAGAGAGTGAAAGAGAAAGAAAGAGCGCAGAGAGAGAGAGAGCGCAGAGAGAGAGAGAGAAAGAGTGCAGAGAGAGAGAGAGAGAGAAAGAGCGCAGAGAGAGAAAGAAAGAGCGCAGAGAGAGAAAGAAAGAGCGCAGAGAGAGAAAGAAAGAGCGCAGAGAGAGAGCACAGAGAGAAAGAAAGAGCGCAGAGAGAGAGAAAGAAAGTGCGCAGAGAGAAAGAGCGCAGAGAGAGAGAAAGAAAGTGCGCAGAGAGAAAGAAAGAGCGCAGAGAGAGAAAGAGAAAGAAAGAGCGCATAGAGAGAAAGAGAAAGAAGAGCACAGAGAGAGAGAGAGAGAGAAAGAGCGCAGAGAGAGAGAAAGAAAGAGCACAGAGAGAGAAAGAAAGAGCGCAGAGAGAGAGAGTGCAGAGAGAAAGAAAGAGCGCAGAGAGAGAGAAAGAGCGCAGAGAGAGAGAAAGAAAGTGCGCAGAGAGAAATAAAGAGCGCAGAGAGAGAGCGCAGAGAGGGAAAGAAAGAGCGCAGAGAGAGAGAGAGAAAGAGCGCAGAGAGAGAGAGAGAGAAAGAGGCGCAGAGAGAGAGAAAGAGAAAGAAAGAGCGCAGAGAGAGAGAAAGAGCGCAGAGAGAGAGAAAGAAAGAGCGCAGAGAGAGAGAGAGAAAGAAAAAGCGCAGAGAAAGAAAGAGCGCAGAGAGAGGAAGAAAGAGCGCAGAGAGAGAGAGGAAAAAAAGAGCGCAGAGAGAGAAAAAAAGAGCGCAGAGAGAGAGAAAGAAAAAGCGCAGAGAAGAAGAAAGAGCGCAGAGAGAGAGAGAAAGAAAGAGCGCAGAAAGAAAGAGCGCAGAGAGAAAGAAAGAGCGCAGAGAGAGAGAAAGAGCGCAGAGAGAGAGAGAGCGCAGAGAGAGCGCAGAGAGAGCGCAGAGAGAGCGCGCAGAGAGAGAGTGCAGAGAGAGAGAGAGCGCAGAGAGAGAGAGAGCGCAGACAGAGAGAGAGCGCAGAGAGAGAGAAAGAGCGCAGAGAGGAAAGAAAGAGCGCAGAGAGAGAGAAAGAGAGCAGAGAGAAAGAAAGTGCGCAGAGAGAAAGAAAGAGCGCAGAGAGAAAGAAAGAGCGCAGAGAGAGAGAAAGAAAGAGCGCAGAGAGAGAGAAAGAAAGAGCGCAGAGAGAGAAAGAAAGAGCGCAGAGAGAGAGAGAAAGAGCGCAGCGAGAGAGAGGAAAAAAAGAGCGCAGAGAGAGAAAAAAAGAGCGCAGAGAGAGAGAAAGAAAAAGCGCAGAGAGAGAAAGAAAGAGCGCAGAGAGAGAGAGAAAGAAAGAGCGCAGAAAGAAAGAGCGCAGAGAGAAAGAAAGAGCGCAGAGAGAGAGAGGAAGAAAGAGCGCAGAGAGAGAGAAAGAGCGCAGAGAGAGAGAGCACAGAGAGAGAGAAAAAGCACAGAGAGAGAGAAAGAGCACAGAGAGAGAGAAAGAGCACAGAGAGAGAGAAAGAGCACAGAGAGAGAGAAAGAAAGAGCGCAGAGATAGAGCGCAGAGAGAGAGAAAGAAAGAGCGCAGAGAGAGATAGAGAAAGAAAAAGCGCAGAGAAAGAAAGAGCGCAGAGAGAGGAAGAAAGAGCGCAGAGAGAGAGAGAAAGAAAGAGCGCAGAGAGAGAGAAAGAGCGCAGAGAGAGAGAGAGAGCGCAGAGAGAGCGCAGAGAGAGCGCAGAGAGAGCGCGCAGAGAGAGAGTGCAGAGAGAGAGAGAGCGCAGAGAGAGAGAGAGCGCAGAGAGAGAGAGAGCGCAGAGAGAGAGAAAGAGCGCAGAGAGAAAGAAAGAGCGCAGAGAGAGAGAAAGAGAGCAGAGAGAAAGAAAGAGCACAGAGAGAGAGAGAGCGCAGAGAGAGAAAGAGAAAGAAAGAGCGCAGAGAGAGAAAGAGAAAGAAAGAGCGCAGAGAGAGAAAGAGAAAGAAAGAGCGCAGAGAGAGAGAGAGCGCAGAGAGAGAGAGAAAGAGCGCAGAGAGAGAGAGAAAGAAAGAGCGCAGAGAGAGAAAGAAAGAGCGCAGAGAGAGAGAGCGCAGAGAGAAAGAAAGAGTGCAGAGAGAGAGAGGAAGAAAGAGCCCAGAGAGAGAGAAAGAGCGCAGAGAGAGAGAGAGCACAGAGAGAGAGAAAAAGCACAGAGAGAGAGAAAGAGCACAGAGAGAGAGAAAGAGCACAGAGAGAGAGAAAGAAAGAGCGCAGAGAGAGAGCGCAGAGAGAGAGAAAGAAAGAGCGCAGAGAGAGATAGAGAAAGAAAAAGCGCAGAGAAAGAAAGAGCGCAGAGAGAGGAAGAAAGAGCGCAGAGAGAGAGAGAAAGAAAGAGCGCAGAGAGAGAGAAAGAGCGCAGAGAGAGAGAGAGAGCGCAGAGAGAGCGCAGAGAGAGCGCAGAGAGAGCGCGCAGAGAGAGAGTGCAGAGAGAGAGAGAGCGCAGAGAGAGAGAGAGCGCAGAGAGAGAGAGAGCGCAGAGAGAGAGAAAGAGCGCAGAGAGAAAGAAAGAGCGCAGAGAGAGAGAAAGAGAGCAGAGAGAAAGAAAGTGCGCAGAGAGAAAGAAAGAGCGCAGAGAGAAAGAAAGAGCGCAGAGAGAGAGAAAGAAAGAGCGCAGAGAGAGAGAAAGAAAGAGCGCAGAGAGAGAGAAAGAAAGAGCGCAGAGAGAGAAAGAAAGAGCGCAGAGAGAGAGAGAAAGAGCGCAGCGAGAGAGAGGAAAAAAAGAGCGCAGAGAGAGAAAGAAAGAGCGCAGAGAGAGAGAGAAAGAAAGAGCGCAGAAAGAAAGAGCGCAGAGAGAAAGAAAGAGCGCAGAGAGAGAGAGGAAGAAAGAGCGCAGAGAGAGAGAAAGAGCGCAGAGAGAGAGAAAGAAAGAGCGCAGAGAGAGAAAGAAGAGCGCAAAGAGAGAAAAAAAGAGCGCAGAGAGAGAAAGAAAGAGCGCAAAGAGAGAAAGAAAGAGCGCAAAGAGAGAAAAAAAGAGCGCAAAGAGAGAAAAAAAGAGCGCAGAGAGAGAAAGAGAAAGAAAGAGCGCAGAGAGAGAAAGAGCGCAGAGAGAGAAAGAGCGCAGAGAGAGAAAGAGCGCAGAGAGAGAAAGAGAAAGAAAGAGCGCAGAGAGAGAGAGAGCGCAGAGAGAGAAAGAGCGCAGAGAGAGAAAGAGCGCAGAGAGAGAGAGAGAAAGAGCGCAGAGAGAGAGAGAAAGAGCGCAGAGAGAGAGAAAGAGCGCAGAGAGAGAAAGAGAAAGAAAGAGCGCAGAGAGAGAAAGAGCGCAGAGAGAAGAAAGAGCGCAGAGAGAGAAAGAGCGCAGAGAGAGAGAGAGAAAGAGCGCAGAGAGAGAGAGAGAAAGAGCGCAGCGAGAGAGAGGAAAAAAAGAGCGCAGAGAGAGAAAGAAAGAGCGCAGAGAGAGAGAGAAAGAAAGAGCGCAGAAAGAAAAGAGCGCAGAGAGAAAGAAAGAGCGCAGAGAGAGAGAGGAAGAAAGAGCGCAGAGAGAGAGAAAGAGCGCAGAGAGAGAGAAAGAAAGAGCGCAGAGAGAGAAAGAAAGAGCGCAAAGAGAGAGAAAAAAGAGCGCAGAGAGAGAAAGAAAGAGCGCAAAGAGAGAAAGAAAGAGCGCAAAGAGAGAAAAAAAGAGCGCAAAGAGAGAAAAAAAGAGCGCAGAGAGAGAAAGAGAAAGAAAGAGCGCAGAGAGAGAAAGAGCGCAGAGAGAGAAAGAGCGCAGAGAGAGAAAGAGCGCAGAGAGAGAAAGAGAAAGAAAGAGCGCAGAGAGAGAGAGAGCGCAGAGAGAGAAAGAGCGCAGAGAGAGAAAGAGCGCAGAGAGAGAGAGAGAAAGAGCGCAGAGAGAGAGAGAAAGAGCGCAGAGAGAGAGAAAGAGCGCAGAGAGAGAAAGAGAAAGAAAGAGCGCAGAGAGAGAAAGAGCGCAGAGAGAGAAAGAGCGCAGAGAGAGAAAGAGCGCAGAGAGAGAGAGAGAAAGAGCGCAGAGAGAGAGAGAGAAAGAGCGCAGAGAGAAAGAGAGAGCGCAGAGAGAGAGAGAGCGCAGAGAGAGAAAGAGCGTAGAGAAAAAAAGAGCGCAGAGAGAGAGGAAGAAAGAGAGCAGACAATGAAAGAGAGCGCAGAGAGAGAAAGAAAGAGCGCAGAGAGAGAAAGAGCGCAGAGAGAGAAAGAGCGCAGAGAGAGAAAGAGCGCAGAGAGAGAGAAAGAAAGAGCGCAGAGAGAGAAATAAAGAGCGCAGAGAGAGAAAGAAAGAGCGCAGAGAAAGAAAGAGCGCAGAGAGAGAGAGTGAGAAAGAGCGCAGAGAGAGAAAGAAAGAGCGCAGAGAGAGAGAGAGAGAGAGCGCAGAGAGAGAGAGAGAGCGCAGAGAGAGAAAAAAGAGCGCAGAGAGAAAGAAAGAGCGCAGAGAGAAAGAAAGAGCACAGAGAGAGAGAGAGCGCAGAGAGAGAAAGAGAAAGAAAGAGCGCAGAGAGAGAAAGAGAAAGAAAGAGCGCAGAGAGAGAAAGAGAAAGAAAGAGCGCAGAGAGAGAGAGAGCGCAGAGAGAGAGAGAGAAAGAGCGCAGAGAGAGAGAGAAAGAAAGAGCGCAGAGAGAGAAAGAAAGAGCGCAGAGAGAGAGAGCGCAGAGAGAAAGAAAGAGTGCAGAGAGAGAGAAAGAACGCAGAGAGAGAAAGAAAGTGCGCAGAGAGAGAAAGAGCGCAGAGAGAAAGAGCGCAGAGAGAGAAAGAGAAAGAAAGAGCGCAGAGAGAGAGAGAGAAAGAGCGCAGAGAAAGAGAAAGAAAGAGCGCAGAGAGAGAGAGAGAGCGCAGAGAGAGAGAGAGCGCAGAGAGTGAAAGAGAAAGAAAGAGCGCAGAGAGAGAGAGAGCGCAGAGAGAGAGAAAGAGTGCAGAGAGAGAGAGAGAGAGAAAGAGCGCAGAGAGAGAAAGAAAGAGCGCAGAGAGAGAAAGAAAGAGCGCAGAGAGAGAAAGAAAGAGCGCAGAGAGAGAGCACAGAGAGAAAGAAAGAGCGCAGAGAGAGAGAAAGAAAGTGCGCAGAGAGAAAGAGCGCAGAGAGAGAGAAAGAAAGTGCGCAGAGAGAAAGAAAGAGCGCAGAGAGAGAAAGAGAAAGAAAGAGCGCATAGAGAGAAAGAGAAAGAAAGAGCACAGAGAGAGAGAGAGAGAGAAAGAGCGCAGAGAGAGAGAAAGAAAGAGCACAGAGAGAGAAAGAAAGAGTACAGAGAGAGAGAGTGCAGAGAGAAAGAAAGAGCGCAGAGAGAGAGAAAGAGCGCAGAGAGAGAGAAAGAAAGTGCGCAGAGAGAGAGAGAGAGAGAGCGCAGAGAGAGAGAGAGAGCGCAGAGAGAGAAAAAAAGAGCGCAGAGAGAAAGAAAGAGCGCAGAGAGAAAGAAAGAGCACAGAGAGAGAGAGAGCGCAGAGAGAGAGAGAGAAAGAGCGCAGAGAGAGAGAGAAAGAAAGAGCGCAGAGAGAGAAAGAAAGAGCGCAGAGAGAGAGAGCGCAGAGAGAAAGAAAGAGTGCAGAGAGAGAGAAAGAACGCAGAGAGAGAAAGAAAGTGCGCAGAGAGAGAAAGAGCGCAGAGAGAAAAGCGCAGAGAGAGAAAGAGAAAGAAAGAGCGCAGAGAGAGAGAGAGAAAGAGCGCAGAGAAAGAGAAAGAAAGAGCGCAGAGAGAGAGAGAGAGCGCAGAGAGAGAGAGAGCGCAGAGAGTGAAAGAGAAAGAAAGAGCGCAGAGAGAGAGAGAGCGCAGAGAGAGAGAGAGAAAGAGTGCAGAGAGAGAGAGAGAAAGAGCGCAGAGAGAGAAAGAAAGAGCGCAGAGAGAGAAAGAAAGAGCGCAGAGAGAGAAAGAAAGAGCGCAGAGAGAGAGCACAGAGAGAAAGAAAGAGCGCAGAGAGAGAGAAAGAAAGTGCGCAGAGAGAAAGAGCGCAGAGAGAGAGAAAGAAAGTGCGCAGAGAGAAAGAAAGAGCGCAGAGAGAGAAAGAGAAAGAAAGAGCGCATAGAGAGAAAGAGAAAGAAAGAGCACAGAGAGAGAGAGAGAGAGAAAGAGCGCAGAGAGAGAGAAAGAAAGAGCACAGAGAGAGAAAGAAAGAGCGCAGAGAGAGAGAGTGCAGAGAGAAAGAAAGAGCGCAGAGAGAGAGAAAGAGCGCAGAGAGAGAGAAAGAAAGTGCGCAGAGAGAAATAAAGAGCGCAGAGAGAGAGCGCAGAGAGGGAAAGAAAGAGCGCAGAGAGAGAGAGAGAAAGAGCGCAGAGAGAGAGAGAGAGAAAGAGCGCAGAGAGAGAGAAAGAGAAAGAAAGAGCGCAGAGAGAGAGAAAGAGCGCAGAGAGAGAGAAAGAAAGAGCGCAGAGAGAGAGAGAGAAAGAAAAAGCGCAGAGAAGAAAGAGCGCAAGAGAGAGGAAGAAAGAGCGCAGAGAGAGAGAGGAAAAAAAGAGCGCAGAGAGAGAAAGAAAGAGCGCAGAGAGAGAGAAAGAAAGAGCGCAGAGAGAGAAAGAAAGAGCGCAGAGAGAGAGAGAAGAGAAAGAGCGCAGAAAGAAAGAGCGCAGAGAGAAGAAAGAGCGTAGAGAGAGAGAAGAGCGCAGAGAGAGAGAGCGCAGAGAGAGCGCAGAGAGCGCAGAGAGAGCCGCAGAGAGAGAGTGCAGAGAGAGAGAGAGCGCAGAGAGAGAAGAGCGCAGAGCAGAGAGAGAGCGCAGAGAGAGAGAAAGAGCGCAGAGAGAAAGAAAGAGCGCAAGAGAGAGAGAAAAGAGAGCAAGAGAGAAAGAAAGTGCGCAGAGAGAAAGAAAGAGCGCAGAGAGAAAGAAAGAGCGCAGAGAGAGAAGAAGAAAGAGCGCAGAGAGAGAGAAAGAAAGAGCGCAGAGAGAGAAAGAAAGAGCGCAGAGAGAGAGAGAAAGAGCGCAGCGAGAGAGAGGAAAAAAGAGGCGCAGAGAGAGAAAAAGAGCGCAGAGAGAGAAGAAAGAGCGCAGAGAGAGAGAGAGAAAGAGCGCAGAGAGAGAGAGAAAGAGTGCAAAGAGAGAGAGAAAAGAGCGCAGAGAGAGAAAGAGAAAGAAAGAGCGCAGAGAGAGAAAGAGCGCAGAGAGAGAAAGAGCGCAGAGAGAGAGAAGAGCGCAGAGAGAGAGAAGAGAGAAAGAGCGCAGAGAGAGAGAGCGCAGAGAGAGAAAGAGCGCAGAGAGAGAAAGAGCGCAGAGAGAGAGAGAGAGAGCGCCAGAGAGAGAGAGAAAGAGCGCAGAGAGAGAGAAAGAGCGCAGAAGAGAAAGAGAGAGAGCGCAGAGAGAGAAAGAGCGCAGAAGAGAAAGAGCGCAGAGAGAGAAAGAGCCGCAGGAAGAGAGAGAGAAAGAGCGCAGAGAGAGAGAGAGAAAGAGCGCAGAGAGAAAGAGAGAGCGCACGAGAGAGAGAGGAGCGGCAGACAGAGAGAGAGCGCAGAGAGAGAGAGCGCAGAGAAAAGAGAGAGAGCGCAGAGAGAGAAAGACGTAGAGAGGAAAAAAAGAGCA